>NC_056744.1:1645421365-1645721365 GCF_019279795.1 Protopterus annectens | reverse complement strand
AGAGCACATTTTAAATTTATTGTTTTAAACATTTTTCCAGTATTAAGTAATGAAACAAAATGCATAAACCATTGACAGCAAAACTGCCCAATTCATAACATTTCCATCATAAATGTCTACTCAAACTTCTACAATCCACCAATATCAGTAAATATGCACAATCTCTGCAGAAGTAAAAGTCATCTAAATAATTCCACATTAAACAGATCTGTAACTAATGAAGATGTTGCTGCTAGCAAACAACTTTATATTTTATTGTTTTATCTCCAAATAAAGTGCCTGCTGCCCTTGAAGAATAAATTGCCTATGTTACGTTAAAAAAATGAAAAGCTAGTAATATTTCTATACGGAATGGATGGCAAACTGATAACATGTTCATAGTTACTAGGTATCTCTGCCAAAGGAGGACATTGACAGGACTGTAGCATTCACCCCATTTGAAAGTACAACACAGTACAGTATCAAAAAACAAATAGGCAGCTGGATGCAGAAAACACAGGTTTATTTAGATAATTATACTTAAAACCAGTAGTACAGGATTTCGTCCCACCAACAATACTGGAACTTCATCAGATAAATTCAAAAACCAAATATGCACTCTTAAATAAAATGAAAAACTATCAAAAATTCAATTTAAATCCACACCTCTTCTTAGAGACCTATCAGTAACTAGCCTCATGACACACCCCCAGTGCACAGTCTTCACTTGCAAAGCAACTTATTTCAAATTTATGTACACAATGTAGCAAAACATGGTTCATTGTAACATTTTATGTTCTAGTCAAAGTAACATGTTGCAAATACACCTAGCATCTATCTCAAGCAAGCTTTTAATTTTAACAGACATGCCAGAGATTCTGCTTTGTTTAAACCTGGCCAAATATGTGCTCCAAGTTGGATTTGCCAGCAGAGTTCAGCTTTTTCAAGCAGGAGTGGCCATGCTCCACCTCCACCTGTGATTTGCAGTGAATCCAACACAATAAATTTAAAATAATGTTCATTATAAGAATTGATATAAGAATTGATATAAGAATTGATATGTCTGGGTGGCCACTGTGGTGCAGTGGTTATTGTTGCTGCCTCACAGCAAGAGGTTCTCTGGTTCGATCCTCGGCTGGGGTGCCTTCTGTGCGGAGTCTGCATGTCCTCCATATGGTCGCATGGGTTTCCTCCGGGTGCTCCAGTTTCCTCCCACGTCCCAAAGACATGCTGTAGGTGGACTGGACACTCTAAATTGGCCCTAGGTGTGAGTGCATACATGTGTGTGCCTTCTGTGGAAGGTTGGGCGCCGGGCTGGCAACTCGACACAGTAAAACTCCACTGCCAATCATGAGCGGACAGGTGATCTGCTGTGGTGACCCCTAACTGGGAAAAGCTGAAAGAAGAAGAAGAAAAATTTATATGTCTGGCCAAAGCATTTGTTATTTTGTTGTTATGGATGTCACATAAATGTTTGCTAATTCTACATTTAAGCTTGCCCACATAAAAACATGGGCAGGACTGACACAGAGCACAATGCACTACTTTTGTAGAATTGCAATAATTTTTACCATAGACAATGATGTTCATGTTGTTTATACATACTTTTCCAACATCTAAAATATGTTTACACAAAGTGCATGCACCACATTTCCTCATATGTCATGCATTTTTGTTTATTTTACTATGCTCTATTAGCTTCTTAAAGTTACAACCTCTTCTATAAACTATAACAGGTCTCTCCCCCATTTTTTTCTCTAATTTAGCTGTCATTCATTAAAACCTTCCAATTCTTTGTTAAAATTTATTTTAAAACTTTACTATCAGTACAGAAAGTAGTTATAAAAGCTCTATTAAAATTCTCAACCCCATTAAAGTTGCTTGTCTCTAAATTAAAAACTCCATCATTACCATTGACAGTAAATTTATTAGACAATGTCGCTGACACACATACAGTTGTTGTTCTTCTTTAAAATAATGCCACCGCTGTGCTGTTATATTCCGTTGTTCTACTTTAAATAATGCCACTGGCGCATGCACTGTTATACTCCTTCCAAGCACACACACACCCTGCACCCTCCCTAACTATAAATGTATGAACTTGCAGCAATGGTTAATAGAGTGGCTGTGCTGAAAGAACTGCATTAGTTGAATATACACCCGTCCCTAAATCTAAATGCAGTCTCAGTGTGGACTTAAATATGCACAAGACACAAGTCAAGAATGCAGAGATAACTTACAAACGAACTTGCACTTGCAGGTTGAATTAGAGCGGCAGTTGTTGTTCTTGGCCAACTGCATTCAGTATCTTATAGTCCCTCCCCTAAATCTAAATGCAAGTCTCAGTACAACTTACTGGTCTGAAAGAAAAACGAGGTCACTAGCACACACATAATTATTGTTCTTCTTTAAAATAATGCTGCCGTGCTGTTATATTCCGTTGTTCTACTTTAAATAATACCACCGGCGCACTGTTATATTCCTTCTAGGCACACACCCACACACACACACACACACACACACACACACACACACACACACACACACACACACACACACACACACTCCCTAAATATAAATGAATGAACTTGCAGCAATGGTTAATAGAGTGGCTGTTCTGAAAGAACGAACTGCAGTAGTTGAATACACACACACATACCCGCCCCTAAATCTAAATGCAGTCTCAGTGTGGACTTAAATTTAAATATGCACAAGTCAAGAATGCAGTGATAACTTACTTACGAACAAACTTGCACTTGCAGGTTGAATTAGAGCAGCAGTTGTTGTACTTGGCCAACTGCACACAGTATGTTACAGTTCTTGATAAATAAAATGATGCACTACAACAAATACTAACAATTGTCTGCCATGCTGTTATATTCCCTGTTCCCTCCAATAGTGATGTCATCATGCATTCCCCTATAGGCTGGTGTCTGATGCATGGTGACATTATTTAAAGAGGTAAGTTACTGGTAATACAAAAAACTAGAAATTAAGGGGGGGGCCACTCGGGAAATCATGGCACACCAATATTTTGCCCTCAAAACCGGTAAACATAGAGGAATTTGGTACGGTTGAGAGGTGTGTCTGTCGATTATATCTTCAGGTACTAGATCTCCCTGGAAAGACACCAGAAACTAAGCCAATTGTTAAAGTCAATAATTTTTTGTTTGTATTGAGGTATCATTCTGGGTGACGGCAGAATGTTGCTTAAGGCTAGGGACATACCTGCCTGGGACACATACTCAGTGAGCTCAATCATGTCTCTCTTCATATAGTCCAGAGAGGTACATCTCAAGTCATTCACTCCAACATGGACTATGACAGAGTCATAACAGTACCTGTTGTTGAGAGATTTGAATGCGTATGTGATATGGCAGATTCTGGCACCTAACAGACAACTAAACGTGACTTTCTCCTTATCCAGCCTGGTTTGAGGCACATCTGTGTGTCTAACAATGGAGTCTCCTATGACGAATATGTTGGGTTCATGGTGAAGCTTTAGTGGCTGTGAGACACAGGTGTATAGACTATGCATGGTATGTAGTGTGGAGGGCTGTGGAGATCGCATGTGTTTTTGCCTCGGAGGTCTCCTTTGTTTGGGTATGTTTATGTGGAGGATATGACTAATATGTTGGGTTTATGGTGAAGCTTTAGTGGCTGTGAGACACAGGTGTGTAGACTATGCATGGTATGTGGTGTGGAGGGCTGTGGAGATTGCATGTGTTTTTGCCTTGGAGGTCTCCTTTGTTTGGGGATGTTTATGTGGAGGACCTCCGCATATGTAGGTGTGTGTTGTGTAGGTGTGGATGGTGTGTGAGGTGTAGGGATTGTGTTGACAACCTTTTTGGTGTCAAATATACTGGGGGGAGAGAGCTTAGACTCTAGGTTCCTAATGTAATTGCATCTCTCACAAATTGTGTTCCTAGGTGATAGTAGTAGATGGTTGTCCATATACATGAGGCAGTTGCTACACTGTCTCAGGATGTCGATATCAACCAGACTGGCAGGAGAAGCTGTAGGAAATTCTCCATCCATATTTGCCAGAATCTGAGGGAGAAAGGCCAGGGAGAGCTAAGAGGTGGGCCTAAAGCCCAAGTGCTTAAACCAAAACTAAGAGCTTATAATAACACTTAAGAATGACACTTACCAGTTTAGACAGGCTATAAACAAGCAATAATAAATGCAACAGAAAAGATGCAGTTGAACACTTTAGAGAGTAGGCAGCAAGTAGCAGGAAAAAGCAAAGCAAGATGAAGCAACAGAATAGTAGGAAAAAACACAAATTTGAAAAATATAAGCAGCTGAATAAAGTATCTTTTTTTATTTTTTTTATAAAGTGGAAAGGGAGAGAGCAGGAACAGAAGTTAATTCATGGTTAAGGGACTAAGTGGTTTTGCCTTCCCAAATAATCTCTGTATTAGGTAGAATGAACTAGAGATGGAACTGGGAGGAGTGCCCCACATCAAATTTACAGTAGGGCCGGGCAAAGCTACCAACTTTAAGAACACAACTGCAATAGGGTGGGAGAAAGAAAATTCAGCACAGATCAGAAAACAAATTTCAGCCAGCAAATATATAAATAATTCAGTCAAGCAAAAATAAAGACAGTGTAGAACACTGAACAAAGTGCCAAAATATATAGTTATCAGCTCTATATTTCCAGATTGTTTGAGAAGCACTCTCAGTCAGAATACAAGGAGATTCTAGCAATGATATGCCAGATAGGAAAAACAAAAAAAAACTAGCAAGGGATAAACTCCAGTATGAGTCAGGCAATGCCTTCCCTCTGCATTCAAAACAGATCTTGAATGGGAACTCTTCTTTTTTCTGTAGGGAATATATACAATGACAGTGATTTATAAGACCATAGTATTCTAGTGTTCCACTACACAGGGAGGAAGAGTCTTCCCAGGAATTAACTTACATGATCAAAGGGAATATAATTTAGCAGAACCTTTAGAATTTTACACTCTCTGTCATTTGCAGAGACATGCAAGCAGGAAACACCCACTCCAGAATGGTGGAACTGCTTCCAATGGCTAGACTCACAGAGAGGGTTTCAGATGTGGCCAATGTACAAAGGGGAGAGGGAGGAACTGGGGTCAATGGAGACACATATAAGTGAACGCAATGGTAATTTATCTGACAGCTGCTTCAGCCATAAAAACATAATTGCTAGACGTAACAACTTTGTTATATACAATTATAGTAGCTTGGACCAGAAAATGTATATTTCTCATTTTTTGAGAATGATTTACCTTTGTTCCTGCAGTTGCATACAACTTAGCAGATACACTTACTGAATTCAAATTGTATATCAGGAAGCTGAACTTTGCTATAAAATTTGAGGGTGCTTTATGTGATTTTGTTGAATTAGAGGACAGAGCATTTAGGGAAAACCTGACATTTTATGCTGTATCAGACAAGTTGTATGGAACAAACTGTAGTAATTTTATGAAAACACAAATAAGCAACTGGACCGTTATTCCACAACAGGAACTGTTAGTTGAAAGGCACATCATGTGCATGCTCCAAACCTGGTTACTAGGAAAAATGACCTAGACCTTTAATAGTAAATATGCAGTCTTACTGATAGAAGGAGTTGATTCTGACAAAATTGTGGCAGAAGGACAAAGGGCTAAAAGTGGGAGACAATAGAGTGTTTGTGAAGAATGTCTAGTCAGTGTACACCAAGCAGAATAGGAGTAAATATATTTCATTATTTATGGAATGTCAAGAAGCAGGCATTTGATTCAAATTGCTGTACCCAGCCATCTTCAAAGTGTTTTTCCCTGGAGAGACAAAATAATTTTTTGATGAAGTACATGATAAGGAGAAATTCAAAAAATTTGTCCAACAAAGGGTGAGTTGTGAAACAGAAGAAAGTTCTGCTTTGTTTTCTTCTGGCGATAAGGACTACAGACAGACTGAGCCCATGAAATATTTTCCACTGTTTCAATGGAAAATGCCTGAGAGAAGGAAGAAAACATAAGAGTTGACTAGAAGAATCAGCAATATGTTGGAAATGAAACAGGGACAGGATTTGGGAGATGGAAATGAAAAGGATTAAAGCTAATAACTTCAAAATTGACAAATGTGGGATGATAAAGCAAATAATTATATTTGTAAAACATGACCCTGTTTCATGTTATTAATGTTCGGAGATTAAAATCAGTAAGAAACTGACAAATGTGGAATTAAATGTATATTAGTGAAACATGGCAGAATAAGAGGATTTGAAAATATTGGATTTTTGTGGACTTTGTTGAACCTGTAGTGGACTCTGAAGCATATGCCTTACTTAATGTCATTAATCTAAAGAGAAATGCTTTGGAGAGGGAAGGAGGAGGGAGAAAGTTAACAGCAAGTAAAAACAAATTTATTTTTTTTCTTACTGGTACTATTTAAATGCTGCATTACTTTCTTAGCAAGCTATGAAGTAAAGTTTTCTGATTTTTTTAATGTAATGGGGATACTAATATAAACAGGTGCTTTTGTTTTTTTTCCCTTTTTCTTCCTTCTCTCTTTTTCCTTATTCAGTTTTAAGAAATGTATCCACTGCAATGTAAAAAAAGGAGAAAGAGGAAAATCTGGTTAAGAGAACATGACAAAAGAAAAATAAGTGTGCTACTTCTCATACTTGCATAGGGAATTGCTTTATCTAGCAACAGGTTTACTACAAAACATATAAATGAAAAAGAACATTGAATATTACAAGGCTTTTTTTCTGTATACAAGGTATCCTTAGCAGTTTGTGTCTGGTTTGCATGTCACCAGAAGACACTCTGATAAAGAGAAATGGCTTGGACAAATTGTTTACTGAAAGCATTCAAGTGTTGTCTCAGCTGGGAGAGCTATAAAGGTAAGACAAAACCAGAAAGCATTTACGAAAAGCACAGGCTGTACCATACAAATTAGCATGAATAACCTTTTTTTGGATGTCTCTAGTGCATGGGTGTGGCTATCAGTTTAGAAATGTTCTTATCATGCACATAGATTTGTGTGTTATTATTAAGTTAATAGGTTTTAGGGGGTATTGATGTGTGTGTATGTTTTTTTTTTTGAGGGTTTTCATTAAAAAAAAGTTCTGCAAGATGTGACATAGGCTCAAATGGAGAAGACAGGAAACAATTTTATAAAAGATTAACCTGCCAAATGGTGTATGCATGTAACACAAAAGCTCGAACTAAACATTTAACAAAAAGCTGTTATACATAAAAGGTGGGAATAATAATCCCTCAAGAATACGATTCTTTTTATAATGTCTTTAAACTTTAATGGCCTCACAGATAAATACAAAAAAAAAGAGGAAGTGAATTATATTAAAACATGCAGAGTGCAAATAGCTGTGCTACAGGAGACACACTTGGAAAGAACTGGACATGTGAATTTGATAAAGAAAAGTTTTCAGGATGGTTATTCTGCAGAATATCTGGAGCAAAGGAAGAGAGGAAAACTTATATTCATTGCAAGAGGAGCTCCAATAACAATAGAAGAGGATAAAAAAGAAAATAATGGTAGATTTGTAGTACTAAGGGGCTAATGGCAAGGGAGGAGGATTACACTGGCATGTATTTATATTCCCCAGAAAACTGCTATAATGGAGCTTAAAAAAATTCTGGGGAAATAATCAACTTTCAGCAAGGAATGTTACTTATAGATGGGGACTGAAATTTGATTTGCCAACAGTGAAGATGTATCCAGGGCCCAGAAAGGAAAATATAACAATGGAGTGTAGAGTTTTAAAGAAATTTACGAAAATATTTGGCATGGAAGATGTAAATTCAGTACTAGGAGTTTGGAGTGAATTTACATATTATTCCCCAAGGTACAAAAACTGGACTTGGTTAACCATAATTTACATTTCACATGAATATGTGCATTTAATTGAAGTTATTGATATGTACTTAATAACTATTTCTGAACATGCACCAATAATGACTAAAATAAAATAACGGTAACAAAATAAAAATGAGACACTGGCACTTTCTTACCTTATCTGTTGAAAAGAGAAGAATTTAAGGAATGGGTAGTGAAATTATTCAGGAGCTGTTAGAGAAGATAGAAATTTCTTCTGAAAATATAGCTATGGAGTGGGATAAAATTAAAGTGGAATTTAAAAATAGGGTGGAAATAAAAGAGAGGGAGATATAGTTAAGAAGAAACAAGGATTGTTTAGAGGGACTGGCAAATGATAAAGTATTGCAACATAGGGGGAATCTCATAGAACCAGAAGAGGGCCAACTGCAGAATGCTAAACATAAAATAAGGGATTACCTTGATAATATGCATGAGTTTAGAAAGAATTGCTGTTAAGCAACTGTTTTTTGATAATAACTCTAGAGCACAAAAACTTTTATCACAACAACTCAGGCAAAAGAAAGTAGAAAGGGCTGTCACCAAGCTTAGAGAGCCTATTACAAGGAAGATAACAAGAGATCCTGTAGAAGTATTAGAAATATTTCAGTAATTCTACGAAAGTTTGTATAAAGCAGAGAAATATAGAAATCAAGAAAAGGTACAAATGGAAATGTTTATGGAAAAATGAAATATTCCAAGGTTAGAGGTAGTGGAGGCTCAATTACTAACAGATAGGATAGGAGGAGATGAGATAAAATGGTGAGTATAACCAATCTACAGGAAAGTCCCAGGAACAGATGGTATTCCTGTGGAAGTTTGGAAGCTAGGAGGAAAAAAAAACTGATAAATATCTGGAAGGTTTTAACAGTATTGTAAGAGGAGGAGAAGTACCAACATCCTGGAAGAAAGCGATAGTAGCTGTAATACCTAAAGAGGGTAAAGATCTATCAGATCCAGCTTAATACATGCCCATTTCAATACTAAATCATGATTATAAAGTGCTTATGTCTATAATGACCAAATGAATGGAAAAATAATGCCAAAAGTGATAGATATGGATTAATGTGGTTTTGTGGAGGGGAGGCAAACATTTGACAACATTAACAGAACAGTGATGATCCAGAGGGAAGCAGAATGTAAGAAAATACCACTGTTGTTGGTGGGTCTTGATGCAGAGAAAGCATTTGACAGGGAAAGCTGGACTTTATGAGCATAGCAATAGAAACGTTTGTAATCCCTGATAAAATTATAAGGTTGATTAGGAGGATTATATGATCGGAGGTGACAATTAAAGTGGCTGGGTTCCTCTCTGATAATCACTACTTGAGCAGAGGAATCAGGCAAGGTGTCCTCTCTCTTTTGTTATTTGCATTATATTTAGAACCACTGGCAAAGAAAATAAGGGACTCAGAAATTCAAGGATATAATTGGTATGGTAATCAAGAAACATTGGCTCTATTTGCAGATGACATTATTTTATACCTGACCAAACGAGAAGGGACATTACAATGCTGTGAAACATACTGAGACAGTTTCAAACATTTTCATGATATAAAATTAATGAAGCTAAAACAAAAGCAATAGCAGTAAATTATGTACCCACATATGAACTGGTTCAGCAATATCCATACTTATTGGGGCATGATAAAATTGGGTCTATATTAGAAGCACGAAAGTCCTTTTCAGCGAATACGAAAACAGCGACACATATTACACAAACCACGAAAACACCAAATGCCCTAAACTGCGAAATTCAAAATCTCGAATCATCATACTTGGCCAACCCCACTGCCCGCAAATAAGCCACATACATATACTAAACAAAACCCTACTTCTAACCCTAAAGTAAAGCTTGCATATACTACCATGTGTGCACTTACCTTAACCCGCACCCTAACCCTAAATTCCGTAACTATCGCACACTTACCTTAAGGAGCTATACCCAAACAAAATAAATAATCCACACACATATACTTAACAAAACCCTACTTCTAACCCTACACTAAACCTTGCATACATTACTATCTATGCACTTACCTTAACCCACACCCTAACCCTAAGGTTCATAACTATTGCACACTTACCTTAAGGAGCTATACCGCAAAAGGGCCAACTATGACGATTCGACATTTCAAATTTCGCACTTCAGGACGATCGGTGTTTTTGTGGTTCACTGAATACGTGTCGATGTTTCCATATTCACGTAAGTGGACCTTCGTGCTTTTAATAGGGAACCATAAAATGAAGTATTTAGGAGTATGGATTAGAAATGATACCGGTGTGGCATCTAAGGATATGTGGGAAGATACTAAACAAAAGAAAATATAAAAACTGACAAAATGGAAGCTCTGTTACATGGATATCGATAGTAAGATACAAGCAGTTAATGTTTTCAGTCCCTTTAGTTTTATACACAGGTCAGGCATATTTTTATCAACCAGAGGAGAAGTTGTGGATATTAATTAATAAAGAGCTGAAGGATTTTATCTTGGATGGGAACATGGCAAGAGTCAAGTGGGATAAGCTTACTCTATCAACGGCACAGGACGGAATGGGATTACCTGAGTTGAAGGGGTATTTTAGAGCAAGACAGTTAAGGCTCCTATACATAGCGCAAGCAGAAAACTATAATTCAAAGTGGAAAGCGATTATGATGAAATATGGGGGAAGCTAAAGTAACAGGGAGAGACTGGGATTTTGGATACAGACCTTTAAGGAGAACAACAATAATAATACAAAATATTATATTCAAAAAGTAGCAGAAGGTATTGCAAGAACTAAGCCAATACAGGAATGGAGAAAGGAGACTCTGCAGATAGGGATGACTGCAATTAGGGATACAGATAATAGACAAGAGGGGGTGGGAATAAATTGGACAAAATTGTCAAAGGAACTGAGGTATAGGGAGCAAATAACTAGAGATGAAAATGTAACAGAATGAGAAGATGCCAAGGACTTATTTGGACTGTAGGTTAGAGATTGCCTTCCATATCAAGGACTGATATCAGAGTATAGGCAAAGAGAAAGAAATAGTGGGGTCCTAAAAGAAAGACCAGCACTGGTAGAGTTTTTAGTAAAATCTAGAACAGAAGTTGCCATTAAGAAAGGAATTAGTAGACCATATACAATACTGCATGATAACTATAAGAATCAATCAGAGGAGGTTAGGAAGGATTGGAAAGACAAAACAGTGTAAGAAACTTCTCTGTGTGAAAGATTTTCAGTCCATATATCCCTAGTTAATCACTGTATATTAATCAGATCAGACAATAGTAGCAGAAGTGGTGAACTTAAACTCGTCTTAAGTAAAAATAAATAAATAAATAAATAAAAATATATAATTGTACAGAATTACTAAGAATTCAAAAGTAATCCAAGCAAGGCAGGCAGTCTGTTTCCAGTCGAAAATCCTTTATTAAGTACACAGACAAGCCATCCAAGTAAAACAAAAATAGAGTAACAGTTTCCTCACAAGCTTTTTAAATATATATACACTTTTTATCAGGCAAGGGAGTGGTTTATTGTACTGTAAAACAAAGTGTTATTGGTACACATGTTAAATTCACATCCCTTACCCCATCAGAGTGATATTCAAGCTGGTCCTGCCCTACTTAGTAGCTGTCATAATAATATAACCCTTAAGTACTTTAAATAAAATTTATAATGATGTGGTACCTCTTATTTAACCAGATTATTAAGTCTGTGATTTTATCCAAGACAATATACTACAGTCAAAATAGAATCAGACAAAATCCTGAATGAAACACAGTACTGCACAGAAAAGAAATTGCCCTCCTAATCAATAATGCATATAAAACATTCATAAAAATGCTGACCACATAAAAGCATAATTACAAATCAATCCCTAAAAGAAAGACATGGACAGGCAAATTGTGATTCAGAAGTAACAACCTAAAAAAAAAAAAAATATATATATATATATATATATATATATATATATATATATATATATATATATATATATTTATATAGATGGATTATAATTTTCAAATACATGAATTACAATTTCTGAAACAGACATCTTACCCATTCCTTCCTTGAACATATTTATCTCATTCAAAAATCCAAAATAAACACAAGAAAATAAAAATATATGAATTAAAGAGATTCCAATAAATAAAAAAAACAAACATAATTTCTGTAGTGAAAACAACATACTACCAGCAAACCTAGGGCCGAATTCAGAAAAGTGATCATGAGGTGTACACAAGGTGTAAATTTCAATTGACCTTTTTGTTAATTAAGGGACAGATGAGGTATACACGAGGTGTAAACTTCAATGGACCTTTTTTAATCAAGGGACAGCCTCACAGCAGTGCTTTTGCATGACAGCGTGCAGCATCACAGCAGACTGTCTCCTTGGCCATGGTACATGCTAATCAGACATTCGGGAGAAATACATATGCTAATTAGCCATGTGTGCTCCCCCAGAAATGCTTCTGGTAAGGCATTTAGGTAGCAAGAGCATGGCCACTCCTGGTCCGTCGTGGTAATGAGCAAACAGCCAAAAGATGTTTTTAATATTTCTTTTTCTTTGTGGCAAACGTCCGACACCTCCTATGAAAGTGGCTATATCTCCTCCACCATCTCTACTTAATACAGGCAGTTCTGATGTTGCTATCCCTCAGGTAGAGGGACGTCCATTAATCAATGTGTGAATTTGACAATAAAAAATAAAGTCTGTCCTACTCAAACTAAAATCTCCATATGTAACATTTTTAACTTGTTTTTATCTTATGTATTTCTTTAATGCCCTCTCCCTATTAGTAGATTATCTTTCTCATTACTCCACGGATTGTTGGTTCTCTTTCCCCTGTTTTCTTAATTTTTAGAGATCTTGGTGTCTTTTCCTGTAAGGACCCTTTCTCCAATATCTACTATAGTAATTCATTTCTGTTTTCTAGATCTTTACCCATATTTAAGCTTTCATGTCAGAGAAATGTTACCTAGGGCAGCCACGGTGGTGCAGTGGTCAGCACTGTCGCCTCACAGCAAGAGGTTCTCTGGTTCAATCCTTGGCTGGGGTGCCTTCTGTGCGGAGTCTGCATGTCCTCCCTGTGGTCACGTGGGTTTCCTCCGGGTGCTCCGGTTTCCTCCCACATCTCAAAGACATGCTGCAGGTGGATGATTGGACACTCTAAATTGGCCCTAGGTGTGAGTGTGTGTGTGTGTCTGCCTTCTGTGGAAGGTTGGGCACCGGGCTGGCAACTCGACACTGTAAAACTCTATTGTCAATCATAAGCGGAGAGGTGATCGGCTGTGGCGACCCCTAACTGGGAAAAGCCGAAAGAAGACGTCAGAGAAATGTTACCATTCTCTTTTATCTCCTTTCATTTAGAAAGGGGAGAATGGAAGATACTGTTCAGGGGCAGACCTTTTAAGCACTCAGCAGAGTAGAACAGACTAGGGTGATCTTTGTTAATGAAGTCATTGTCTGTACTGCCATTGCTGTTACAGCACTGAAAGTAAATGTGTTTTTGTGGACAATCTCTAAGTAAAATAATGAATCACAGAGTATAAGTAAAACATATGTTAGCTCAGATTTAAAGTATTAACAATATTTAGGGTCAGCTTTGTTCTATAGTTCCAGAATACATTTAGTTTTTAACTATAAGCTACACACTTAAACACAGCCTGCGTACGTGACATGCAGATTTCAGGACACATCTCAGAGCAGGCATTTTCAGTGTCTCAAGCTAATGTTATTTCAAATGCAAATAATGTTCAGAATGTAATAAATTCTAGGTTGTTGTTTTCAGAATCCAGTGCAAATACTGCACTGAGCGGGAACCAGAGTGCAAAGACTAAAAGAAATCCTCCAGAAACATTTCAGTTTGGTAAAGTAAACACCAGCACCAAACCACATGATTTATCTGTCATTGTTTATGCAGAAAAGGAATGACAAACCATGTATTTCCATTGTTTGCATAGAAGGAATTATGGAATAATGTTTTGATTAATACCCATACATTAGTTTCAGTTAAAAACAGACCTCTACCGGAGGAGACAACTGCCGTTATAATGTTAAAAGAACCAACGCTGTCAGGATTTGAAGTGTCAAAGGTTACAGTAGTGAGCAGTTCTCTGTGTACTATACTAGGTAAGGACATGTCAAAGTTAAATGTTGTTTTAGACTTCAGTAACAAGATCTTATGGAGAAATAAAAATGCTACAGAATATACAACAGAGCAAACAAGTTAACACTTGTAAAAAAAGAATATAAAATGTGCGGTAGATTGTGCAGATGATGTACAGAATTAAATAAAAAAAATCAACTAATACACAGATTCAAGGGCTAAAGACAAAATAAATTCTGGTTCAATTGCCACAACTCAAGTGCTGGCAGAAAAGTTACCACATTTTCATAAAGAGTATCTTACTCTCAGAAAAATAATGAAAGACATTCATACAGACTGGAAAGAAAATGGTAGTATAGTAAAAAATCAAGTCCATTCAATTCATTTTTATGACCAGTAAGGAAAAAATATGACAATTACAGTCTAGTACTAGACTAAAAATTAATAACCACATACCATTCTGGTAGCATATGATGTGTATGCTACACCAGAAATGATGGTCAAGTTAAATCCAAAGAATAAATGGGTTACAGTTATAAATCTGGCAAATTATTTTTTGCCATTGTTTTTTTTTTTTGTTTCAGCAGACATTGCTAAGACAACTAAATTATGGTAATAAAGTGTTACAACGCATAACCAAAATCTTCATAGAGACAGAGACAGAAGAAGAGCATTTACAAATATTAAATGATATTTTGCTAGATTTGCAGACTGTAGAATTATAAAGTCAAAGTTACATTTTTAAAAAGTGACAGTACAGTCAAAGGTTCAGATCCCATGCAAGAAAAGAGTGCAGCATAAATACTATTTACACAGTATATAACATTTCCTCATACAGAAAATTAAATTGCATATAAAGAATGAATGGGATGGAATTTTCTGTATGAGGAAACTTCACAAACTGTTAAAGGACAGACAAGTAAAGCTCCAGAATGAGATCAGTTCAATTCTAGCAGTAAATGTATATGTAAATGGTTCAAGATTTTATACCTTTCAGTCAGGAAATGCAGCTCTCCAGACTTCACCAGAGGCACAGACTTATGTAACTGAATTATCACTTTACAGGTCAGTTCAGCAAGCTGAACTGAAGACAGTATTGTATGCTATAAAATGGTATAGTAAAGATCAGTTAAATATTATTAGTGAGTTTTTATGCAATAATAGTTCTTACTATTTATCAGGAGATTTGTGCTACAAGGAAAATTGTAGACAGTGACAATAAACCCTTGCAGAATTCAGAAGTACTGAAAGAGTTAAAAGATGTCAGCTGAAAGAAAAGAAATATGTAAGGCAGTGAGTGGAGAAAACTCTACACTGAAGAAATTCTTTGTATAAATTGTGGTCGGAGGGTGAAAAGAGTAAAAGTAAAAAAAAAAAAATCAACAGTTAAGATTAATTTTATAAAGGTACAGAAATGCAAGCAATACAGAAGAATTAGTATAGTGTCAGATTATTACTTTAGTTTCATTACAGCTTATGACAGGCAGAAAAATGCTAATAAGTTTTCCATTTAATTCAGTAACAAAGTTGCAACCTTTCTATTTCACTGCAGTACATTATCAGTTTGGTTACAGACCTACAAGAATGTATTGATTA
The DNA here is from genome assembly GCF_019279795.1 of Protopterus annectens. Lineage (NCBI taxonomy): Eukaryota > Metazoa > Chordata > Ceratodontiformes > Protopteridae > Protopterus > Protopterus annectens. Next base: position 1,645,705,829 of record NC_056744.1, on the reverse strand, counting down.
GTAACATATGTTAATTTCTGATAGGAGAATGCATATCAAGTCAGGGAAACAAGCAGTGCTATTGGTTTATAATTGCTAAAGCTGCAAATGTTATTTTGAAAACCCGATACTATTTTTTGTGCTTTGTAGAGCTTGCTTCAGAAATGCACCCTGTCAAACCAATCAGATTTTGGATAAAGCAATTTAATTTCCAGTTTGGTATTCCAGAATGCACATTTTTCAGTACAGTCAGGAGGAGTCATTAAATCTTCCACCCAGACTTCCACCAGAAATGAGGAAGGAAGGAACTGGAAGGCCTAATTGTATGAGGGACTCAGCCAGGGACAGACAGACTCAAATGTAGCCCTTCCAATATCCCCACAGTGACATGGGAAAATACAGAGTAAGGCTGCTCTATTTCTTCCTTTGAACTGTTCATTTTGCATGTTTTAGGTTGGCTCACTCATATATCAAGCTTGACAGGAAAGCCAGAAGTAAAGACTGTTACTTTTTCAAAGTTTCAAAGTTTCTTTAAATATAAATGAAATAGTGTTAACTGCATTGACTATTCAGTACATATACAGTATGCTAATTACATTTATGCAAATTTGTTTCAGTTATCTAAAGAAAAGTATTCTTTAGAGTTAGGACATGTATATAACACTGATGCAGATATGTATTTATGCAGCTTAGTTTAGAGTTAATCAAACAGGAGAACCTCTTGCTGTGAGGCAACAACGCTACCGCTGTACCACCGCGGCTTAGATGCAGGAGTGTATTCACGCAAATTAGTGATATCACAATATAAAGTACTTCAAGCTGAATATCAGTTTCAAGTCATGATTTCAGACCACTGCATAATAGTAATAGAGTTAAGGTTATGCATTTATCTGTGTTCAGATGATACTGGCAGGAAAAGGTACTCCTTTAGTGTTAGTTTTAGTTGTTTCCAGAATATAACATCCAAACACAGCTATTTCAGATGTTCAGTATAAATGAGTATTACTTTAGCGTCAGTTTCAGTCAGATTTCAGAATACAGCAGTAATACTGTTATTTTAAATGTTCAGTATAATGCATTTCTAACAGCATTACTAAATAATTTCTACAACATGCATAAATAGCATGCATATATGATCAGAAGAGACTTTGCAGAATTACATTGCAGCTTACACTGTTCAGTCAGGTAAAGTGACAGCATTATTTGTAACAGGCTTATCATGATAAGTTATATGATTACTTAAAGATACTCAAGGCTACTACAGGTCAGGCTTCATTTGTTACAGAATACAGTGCACATTACATAATGGTTATTGTATGTTAGAAATTTACAAGGACACTGCAAAGGTACAGATCTGAAATGCAAAAAACATAGGTTAGAATACATTTACTTCTACTATTACAACACACAGAGATTTAAAAGGTAAATATACAGAGTTATTAGTTACCACTTTAACAAATATAGCTGAAGATTTACAGAAACAAGTTAATACAGTATAAAGTAGTTATGCTTTAAGACACATATATTATAGGTATAAAAAGAGAGTTTATAAATGGCTATCACTAAATTAGTATAGATCTTGTTACACAGAATATGTAATACCACTTATAAGACATGTTAAGGAATTGCCCAGTTAAATTAATTCATAAAGTTATGAGACTTCAATCCAGATTTGTAGATAATTAACAGGTTATCAATGCTCAAGTGACACATAGTGGTCAAAATTAAAACTGCATGTTTATTTGCCAGTTAAAGAAAAATATTTTACAGTTGCTATATCAGTTGTATTAATTATTATAGTATTTTTTGCAGGCTATATTAATACAGTTATAAAGTAATTACAGACACACATCTAGCTCAGAGATTTCAGGGAGAGTTGTAAGATTAGGGCTCACATAAATACAGTTTTGTCCGAATAAATCCTATATAAATACATTATTCTCTTTTCATAGGCCTAGAAATGCAGCCAAAAAAGCAGGCCTATACTTTCATTTCATATTTCACATTTTACATGTAGTTTCAGTAAGTGCAGTTTCACAAGAAAGGAATATTTCAGTGACAGATACAAATAATCTCAGTGAATTAACCTTCAGATCAAAGCACTGATAAGGGTAAGATGTGCTAACAGAGTGTGTGGAACATTTGGTACAAAAACGGATCTTGTTTAAATTATACAAGCCAGGCTTGGGAACCAAGGTTAAAGAGGCATGTAGAAGTTGTAGGAGATTTGCAGGGCTTTAATATTATGATAGACTTTCTAGACAGAGGTTAGTTCAGATACTCAGAAGATTGAATACAGAAGTCATGTTAAATGTCCAGCGATTCAGATACTCAGAAGTCATTGGTAGTCCAGAAACTACAGAAAATAGTGGAGTTTGTCTGGATTCTGTCATTGCAGAGGAAAGAGCAATTCTTAGTTTAGATTTACAATGGACAGTGTAATTCATTCTTCAAAACTACAGAATTCTGAGTATTCATTTTGGTTCAGTTTACTGGCACTGTTATTGGAGACAGTAAAACTTGTTCAGATCTTGTTGAATTAATATGTCTACCTCCACTGTATGCTGCTACTACATCACCTTTACCAGACCTACAGGGTGTACAGGCTTTTATTCTGAAAGGTAGAAGAAAATTTGTCACATAAAGGAGAAGCCGCGATATTTGGCACTTGTCCAATACAGCTCTGGGTAAATTAAAATAAATAAATTTATGTCAGTTCTTACATTAACCATTACCACATGATTAAAGCATTAGCATGATGTTTGTTTTTCATTTAGGTTGTTAAGTTGTGAGATCCTCGAGATGGCTTATTATTGCCTTTATTTTACTGATTGTATATTTTCTGTAGTATAGCTGCCTTTCAGTTATTGTATGTCCAAATTGTAACTTTTTTATAATTTTCTCTGTTGTATAAAACTTCCTATTTTGTAACTGGAGCTTTTTCCCTGGGCCTCCACTGAAAACGGGCTACCACAGCCCAGTTAGACTACTCCTGTCAATGAAAACAATAAATAAATAAATAAATAAATATTTCTTTGTGATAGTATAACAGTGATAAGTATATAATTTATTCATTCGCACAAGTTGTGAATGGGCAAATAAGATTAATGCATGGCATCTTTGTACAATAACATAGTACGTTCTTTAATCCTTTACAATTTTACAGTGTATTCTTAATTCTAATTAATTATGTCACTTTAAAACTGCAAAACATGTTCTCTTTATAATACATCACTTATTATTAACAAAACTGCTATTGTAATAGCAGAAAAATGACATCTGTACAAAAAATTTGTGAGATATTTAAAATAACTTCACACTGTGAAGCAGTACATGCCCAGCTTAACTTTGACTTTTATTTATTTACTTGTTTTTTGTTTCTTAACCAGGAGGGTGGGTAGGTCCAAAATATCATTTTCAGCCAAAACCTGTGCCAAAGGAAAATGTTCAGAATTTGCAAAAATAGCATTCAAGCAATAATAACAGACAGTCATGTTTTTTTTCATTGAGCGAGTCAACTTTAAAAGCAAGCATGCACATCAGGGTAACCTACTGATGGACAAAGACTGAACATTTGAGCTTCAATTATCCGAGGTTCAAACTGCCACCAAGTGGAGTTCCTTCTTAGGAAATCACTGTTGGTGAGTTATGCCAGAAGTGATTCCCTTTTGGGGGAATTTCCCGCTTTTTCAAGTTTGTGTGACTGTGGAGTTGGTATATATAAGTTTGGGATGTGAAGGGCTTGACCACCTGCAAAAAACACTTAAAAAAGTGTTTTTGGCAGGTTTTTTTGACAAATGCAGTTTGGGGATTCTGATTCAGTGCATTTGCTTTCATCTACTCATAGTGAAAGTGGTATATCACAAGTATAGATTTAGGGGTACAATATCAACAAATAGAAAGCATCAAACACATTTTCAACTAATGCAGAGATGATTACATCATTGCATTTATCTATTACATCATGTGCTCTCTGTATTAACAACATGCAGCCATCCTTTATATTACATACTCAACTTGTTTTTGTTTCCATGACAGTGAAAGAGTGATGGTATGTGTTAGGAAAATGCATAATAGCAATGTGCATGCTTAGTACATTAAAGGCTTAAAAGGGTTAATACATTTATTCTGCTCATACTGCATTAATCTGCACATCTATCAGAAACTTAATAAAAGACACTTTATTCTGCTTATGCAATGAAAATATGTGCAGCTACCGGAAACTTAATAAGAGACATTCTATTTCTGCTTATGCCATGAGAAAATGCAGCTGCTAGAAGTCTTGATAAAGAAAATAATAGATGTTTGAAAGCTTAAACTATAGTCAGCACTACTTGTACCAAAGCTAGAAATGTACCTTGAATCTAGACAAAATGTATCGCATGTATTAGAATTGTACAATGGAAGAATTGAAGAGACAAGGTGGGCTAAAATAAGCCCAAGGCCAGGTTGTTTTTCTCAAATGTTTTTGCAAGACAGCAATAATCTGACCATGTCAGCAATAAGCCTGGTAACATTTTCTGTGTAACATACAGAAAGCTGTGTCCAAATATGTCAGCAGTAGATTAGTAACATTTTCTATGTGACATGAAGAGAACTGTATAAGAATAATATACTGACCACCAGAAAGTTAGACAAACATTGTATCTACATGCTTTGTCTCCTTGCTGCAAGTAATAAAGGGTGCCTTGCTTGAACCTAACGTGTATTGATCTTTGAAGTTTTTCCTTTTACAGATTGGTCCTTCGGACCAAAATCCTCTCTTCACCTCGGATCAGATGACCAGGTGGCTGAAACAGTATGGGGAAGAAAACAAATCGGTTCTTCTTATATGGAAAGTCCTCCAACTGAATTGTCGTCAAAAGAGGCCAGCCACTTTCTGATCTGTGACTGAAGGACGGGTCTCCGCGAATCGTTGATCAATCACGTGGGCTCAGGTAAGGTGAATCTACTTTTCTCTGTTTCAGATCAGGGACTAGATGTGTATTGTTTTTTTTATCAGATTGTATTTTTCTTAGGGATAAAAAAAGAGTACTGTCTTGTCATAGATCAGGAGAAACAGAATAAGTAGGCAGTCATTCTGAAGAGACTATAACAAAATCCGTGGTATACGTTAAACATTAAGAGAAGTTACATAACAATCAAAGGTAAAATAAAATGGGTAATAATTGCACAAAAACACCCCAGAGCCCACCGTTAACGGAAGACGCAAAATATATGCAGTCGCAACGCGCCAATAATATTAGATATTTTTCAAAATGGGTTAATAAATATGAATTCGATGGAAAATTAGAAAAATCCTCGCTTATCAAACTTATCAAACAACTCAAAAAAGATTCCAAGGGTCAGGTAAAAAAGCAACGGCGGTTAGGAATTCCTCAAGCACACAGGTGCCTGGAGGAAGTAAACCGTAGGGACCAAAGGAACAAAGATTCAAAAGCAATGTTTTTAGATAAGGAGGATAATAACTTAGTAATAGCATCAGCACCTCCACCTCCCTTACCAGAATATGAAGCAAGTGAACAGGTTAGTCCACCCCCACTATATCCTGTGGTCACTGAAGATAGACATATTATAAAACTAAAACTAACTAAAATCAGAGATCCCATCAGGACCAGCTCCCGAACAAAGGCAAGTAATTCAGAAGAAGATATTGAGTTATGGCAAATAGTTAAGAATTTACGATCTATAGGAGAAGAAGAAGAAATATGCCAGCTTATAGAAGTACCTAATCCTCAGGCAGGTCAGGACAATCAGGACCCAACTATCTTAGTATATAGACCTTGGACTCCGGAAGATATCCGGAAAGCCACTGAGGGAATTCCCCATCTGAAGAATAATTTTAGAAAATTCTCAGAAGACTTACAAGGAATGAGGTTAAGTTATAACTTAAATGGAGTAGAAGTAGAAAAAGTAGTTAGACAAATTGTAGGGCCAGATTGGTACATGATTTGTGTCAACTGGAACCCTCGTGACGCTGCACAAAGACCCCTCCCACATAGCAGCGCAGAATTAGACACAAGAGTAAAAGGTCTTACAGACCGCATCTCCAAAAAATGGAAACCTAGGGCAGACTGGACTTGCATTAATCAATGCATCCAACAAGAAGGTGAAACAATTGACCAGTACTATGCCAGATTGTTAGAATGTTTTAATAACCACTGTGGAATGCAGGTTCCTGAAGATCAAACGCAAGATTCCCCATATGAACAGCAGTTAAAGAATGCATTTTGAAAGGCAGTGAAGTACGCCTATAAGCAGTTTTATTACAAAACACATGGTAGACCATCGTACCAGCAGGTTACAATCATTACTTGAATATGCTAGACATGCCGAAAGGCATTTTAATAGCAAAAAGAAAAAGAAAGCTCAAGTATTTTCTGTAGAAGACGGAGCAGAAGTTTATGTAGTACAGTCTGGGAAAAGGGGCAAGAAAAATGCACAAGGAAACAAGCAGTCTGATCAGCGATCAGAGGACTTTGAAGGGTATAAGAAAAGGGGAGAATGTTTTAAATGTGGTAAAAAGGGACATTTGGCAAGGGATTGCAGGAAAAATAAGAAGGCAACAACAGAAGACAAGGAGGATGAGGACTGACTATATGATAGTCAAGAATCACTAGAAGGGGCTAGCAAAGAAAGGACAAATGAGAATGTGAAAGAGGGAGTAGAGGAAGTGCAGGAAGTTAGTAATAATGAAGAAAACGAGATATTAGACCTAGCTTTGTTGAGCCTGGAGCTCTATTTAGCAGACACAAAACCAGACGTTACACTCTTGGTAGAAGGAAGGGAGGTCATATTTTTGTGTGATTCAGGAGCATCACGGACCCTGATACACCCCTCCAAACTACCAGAAAACATAGAGTCACCTGATTACATACTGGTCAAAGCAGCTAATGGACAGCTGTATCGGGAGCCTCTCTCCCATAACATTGCAATAACTGATCCAGTTTCAAGATTAACACAGAAAAGCAAAATTGTAGTTTCTGCAAAATGTCCAGTAAATCTCTTGGGCAGAGACCTCATGCAGATATTTGGTATAGCAGTAGTCCCAACCATGCAGGGTATGGAAGCACAGCGACAAAATAATACCTTTGTGGTGCAATCAGAGGGTAAAATGTTTTACTGGTACAGCCAGGACTTGGTTACGACTGGTCCAGGGACTGTGACCGAGGAACTAATGAGCATAGCCATCAGTAAGTTTCCCTCCCTTTGACATTGACTAGCAACACCTGTTGCACTGTACCCTGTATTTTTGTGACACACCAGGACCTGATAAGGAATATGAGAAAGAATTATTTAAGAATCATACAAATAGATTGATGCTGCGTAACCTGGACTGGGACACAGAAGGGAACAGTGTAGCCAGCTGTTCACTGCCCCAGGAGTTTTTTGCACTTTATAGAGCTAATCGATTACCACATGTTAGTTTAACTAAAAACAAAAATATAAAATGGGCAGACCTAGGAGAAAAAGCCACAAGATGGGAGAAACAGATAGAACTAGAACTGTCAGGACAGGGGATATGAGTGCAAAAGTTGAACTGGATAACTCAGACCAACCCAGCTGTGCACTTGCAATCTAGCAAAGACAGCTGATGGACACTCCTATTAAAGGAGGAAGAAAATGCCTTGCGAGGTATACCAGAGACTCTCTGGTCAACAGGGACATCAGATGTAGGACTCATTCATACAGCGGGGCCAGTCACTATCACGCCAAAGTCAGCATTCAGACCACAAAAAAGACAGTATCCCTTAAGAAAGATGCAGAGGCAGGGATAAAGCCTATTATAGCATCTTTACTTAAAGGAGGGATAGTAATAGAATCTCCTGATTCACCATGTAAGACACCCTTATTTCCAGTTAAAAAAGCCAATGGAGAATGGTGTATGGTCCAGGATTTGCAAGCTGTAAATGACGCGGTAATACCAAGGGCACCCATAGTGCCAGATCCACACACCCTGTTGAATGACTTAAAACCTCAACAAAAGTATGTTTCTGTGGTAGACATTAGCAACGCATTCTTTTCAATACCGATACACCTTGATAGCCAGTACTGGTTTGCATTTACATTTCAGGGAAAAAGATATACATATACACGCCTACCACAGGGATATTGTGAAAGTCCAATGATATTCTCACAAGAAATGGCAAGCAACTTGACGGGATTCAACCCACCAAGAGGTAGCCAGGTTTTACTTTATGTTGATGACATTCTGCTGGCGTCCCCCACCCAGTAGGATTGTAAGGAAGATACCATAGCACTTCTACGATTTTTAGCTGCTGAGGAACATAAGGTAAACAAAGACAAACTGCAGCTCTGGAAAAAACAGGTTAAATACCTAGGATATATAATATCCAAGGAAGGTAGAACGTTAGATGAGGACAGAAAGGTAGCAATTTTACAAGCACCAAAACCCACTACCAAGAAGGAAATTATGTCCTTCCTGGGTACAACTAATTTTTGCCGAAGCTGGATTCCAAACTATGCTTTGGAATCTGCACCCTTGACTGACCTTATATATAAGACACCTATGGCAGCGCAGCATTTGTTACAATGGACACCAGAGGCAGAGTCTGCCTTTTGTAAACTAAAGCAGTTAATAGCATCCTCACTAGTTCTGGGATTGCCAAACTATCTGAAATGTTTTTTCCAGACTGTAGATTGCAAGCAGGGTTACATGACATCAGTATTAACACAACAGCATGGGGATAAGCAACGCCCCATCGCTTACTATTCATCACAACTGGACCCAGTGGCACGATCCTTACCCCACTGTGTACAAGTAGTAGTTGCAGCTGCAATGGCAGTGCAGGCTTCAGCCTCAGTAGTCTTATTCCACCCTCTCACTTTGAGAGTGCCCCAAGCAGTTGCGATCATTTTACTGCAAGAAAAAGTGGCATATCTCTCCCCTGCTAGACATCTTTCCTGCATGACTATATTGTTGAGCCAACCTCATATGACAATTCAATGGTGTACAACTTTGAACCCTTCTACGCTGCTCCCAACCCCTGCAGATGGCACACCCCACCGCTGCCTGCAGGTAATTGAGCAAAAGACTCTACCTAGAAAAGATCTCACAGACGTCCCCTTGTACAATGCTGAGGTGACATATTACGTGGATGGCTCGTGCAAAAGGGGTCCTGCAGGAAAAAACCTAATAGGATATGCAGTAGTCTCTGATACGGAGATTGTAGAAGCAAAATCTTTTACCACACTATTTATCTGCACAGGCAGCAGAATTGATTGCCCTGACACGGGCATGTACCCTAGCAAAGGGTAAATGTGTAAACATTTTTACTGACAGTCAGTACGCTTTTTCCACTGTACATGTGTTTGCACAACAGTGGAAAACCGAGGAATGATAACATCTACTGGCAAACCTATAACTCATGCACAGTTTATTTTAGATATTTTAGAATCTATTCAGTTACCTCAGAAAGTGGCCATTTGCAAATGTACAGCTCACACCAAGCAACAGGTTAGGATTTCAAAAGGTACAGCTGCAAAACAAGCGGCCACAGGATCTTTAGGATTTCTGAAATAGTGTTAACACTCACAAGCTGAAAAACAGAAATGGTAAATGGGAGGCTACACTCCGCTGGGATAGTTATCTCTCCTTTAGGGGGGGAGAGAGGGGGTGAAGTTTGCACTGAACCTGTCTGCCAGTATGTTGGCAATGTCTGTGGGTTCAGTGATTTTTGTATCATTTTGGACTAATTCTGAGCATATCTGGGAGTTTCCACCCAGGTTCCTAACATAGCTGAAAAAGGCCTTATGATTGTCCTTTGAATCCATGGCAATTTTTCTCTCAAAACTGGCCTTAGTTGATTTTATGAGTGCTCATATTTTTTTTACTAATAATGATCAGGGGTGACTTCCCTTTTATGGATTTTGTTCTATCATGTAATAGCTTTCTCCTCTTACTGTAAAGTTTGTTAATGGCTGGGGTCCACCAGACTGGACGTTTTCCCTTTGTGGAAAGAGTCTTGGTTTTATTTGGGATTGCCTGATCCATGCAGTCCTGGAGGTGTTCATAGAAGGCATTTGTAAGGGCTTCCAGCTTGGGTTGTGGTTTCCACTGGCTCAGGGGCCTTGAAGGATACCACACCAGTCTTGAGTAGTGTGAAGTTTGCTTTAGAGAAGTTCTTCACTGTGGACTTTTTTGTTTGGGGTGGGGGCGGGATGTGGATTTCCAGTGAGATTAGTTTATGATCAGATCTCACCAATGAGGGATATACTTCCGGTGTGGAGCAATTTGTCCCCATGTTTGTGATAATGAGATCTAGTATATTTTCTCCTCTCATGGGAACAGTGACTAGCTGTTCCATAGCATTTGAATTTATGAACTCCAGGAACCGTTGGGCTAGAAAGTTAGGGCTTGAGTAATGTTCCCAGTCTATATTCGGGTAGTTGAAGTCACCCAATATGATGGTGTTTGGAGATACATTTATACCCTCCAGTGTCTTCAGGAAGGCTGTGTGGGGTTCCTGAGTTTGAGAGGGTGGCCTGTAGCATGCTACAATTTGTAGAGCAGTTTTGCCTATGGTTAGTTGCACCTGGATGGTTTCCGAGCTTATGCGTTGCCACCAACCTGGAGGTGTGGGTATCCTTTATGAATATGGATACACCCCCTCCTTTTGTGGTGTGGTCCGGGTTTTGGGGCCGGAACGCATGATATGAGGTAAAACCTAATAGTGCCGGGGTGCTCTCAGGAGCCTTGAACCAGGTTTCAGTTACAGCACAGACATCGATGTTCTCCATACTGAGAAGGGCCTCGAGTGCGTGCATTTTGAGATTTAGACTTCTGGCATTGAGCAGCATTGTTAAGTTGTGAGATCCTTGAGATGGCTTATTATTGCCTTTATTTTACTGATTGTATATTTTCTGTAGTATAGCTGCCTTTCAGTTATTGTATGTCCAAATTGAAACTTTAAGATTTATAATTTTCTCTGTTGTATAAAACTTCCTATTTTGTAACTGGAGCTTTTTCCCTGGGCCTCCACTGAAAACGGGCTACCACAGCCCAGTTAGACTACTCCTGTCAATGAAAACAATAAATAAATAAATAAATATTTCTTTGTGATAGTATAGCAGTGATAATTATATAATTTATTCATTCGCACAAGTTATGAATGGGCAAATAAGATTAATGCATGGCATCTTTGTACAATAACGTAGTACGTTCTTTAATCCTATACAATTTTACAGTGTATTCTTAATTCTAATTAATTATGTCACTTTAAAACTGCAAAACATGTTCTCTTTATAATACATCACTTATTATTAACGAAACTGCTATTGTAATAGCAGAAAAATGACATCTGTACAAAAGATTTGTGCGATATTTAAAATAACTTCACACTGTGAAGCAGTACATGCCCAGCTTAACTTTGACTTTTATTTATTTACTTGTTTTTTGTTTCTTAACCAGGAGGGTGGGTAGGTCCAAAATATAATTTTCAGCCAAAACCTGTGCCAAAGGAAAATGTTCAGAATTTGCAAAAATAGCATTCAAGCAATAATAACAGACAGTCATGTTTTTTTTCATTGAGCGAGTCAACTTTAAAAGCAAGCATGCACATCAGGGTAACCTACTGATGGACAAAGACTGAACGTTTGAGCTTCAATTATCCGAGGTTCAAACTGCCACCAAGTGGAGTTCCTTCTTAGGAAATCACTGTTGGTAAGTTATGCCAGAAGTGATTCCCTTTTGGGGGAATTTCCCGCTTTTTCAAGTTTGTGTGACTGTGGAGTTGGTATATATAAGTTTGGGATGTGAAGGGCTTGACCACCTGCAAAAAACACTTAAAAAGTGTTTTTGAAAGGTTTTTTTTGACAAATGCAGTTTGGGGATTCTGATTCAGTGCATTTGCTTTCATCTACTCATAGTGAAAGTGGTATATCACAGGTATAGATTTAGGGGTACAATATCAACAAATAGAAAACATCAAACACATTTTCAACTAATGCAGAGATGATTACATCATTGCATTAATCTATTACATCATGTGCTCTCTGTATTAACAACATGCAGCCATCCTTTATATTACATACTCAACTTGTTTTTGTTTCCATGACAGTGAAAGAGTGATGTTATGTGTTAGGAAAATGCATAATAGCAATGTGCATGCTTAGTACATTAAAGGCTTAAAAGGGTTAATACATTTATTCTGTTCATACTGCATTAATCTGCACATCTATTAGAAACTTAATAAAAGACACTTTATTCTGCTTATGCAATGAAAATATGTGCAGCTACCGGAAACTTAATAAGAGACATTCTATTTCTGCTTATGCCATGAGAAAATGTGCAGCTGCTAGAAGTCTTGATAAAGAAAACAATAGATGTTTGAAAGCTTAAACTATAGTCAGCACTACTTGTACCAAAGCTAGAAATGTGCCTTGAATCTAGACAAAATGTATTGCATGCATTAGAATTGTACAATGGAAGAATTGAAGAGACAAGGTGGGCTAAAATAAGCCCAAGGCCAGGTTGTTTTTCTCAAATGTTTTTGCATAACAGCAATAATCTGACCATGTCAGCAATAAGCCTGGCAACATTTTCTGTGTAACATACAGAAAGCTGTGTCCAACTACGTCAGCAGTAGATTAGTAACATTTTCTATGTGACACGAAGAGAACTGTATAAGAATAATATACTGACCACCAGAAAATTAGACAAACCTTGTACCTACATGCATTGTGTCCTTGCTGCAAGTAATAAAGGGTGCCTTGCTTGGAACCTAACATGTATTGATCTTTGAAGTTTCTCCTTTTACATTATGCTAAATGCAGTGTCTTTGATTATATTTGTAATACTTTAAATTATCCCACTTGCAACAGTCACAAATCACAGAGCTCAGAGGTATCTCTACACATTATTTATGTCATTGTGTGATTTTTCAAGGGCATGGCATGCAGTGGAATTTGATTCAAAGATAGCTGTTCTCTGTGGAGATCTGTTGCTTTCTTTGCAATGGTACCTGTGCACTGCTTTTGTAGATGAACACTGGTGACAGTGAAGTGGATTATACTGTGAGATTCTTGCTGTGTGTATATGAGTGTATGTTTGGGGGAGGGTTGCGCATACATGTACATGTCTATGTGCATGTACTGTATGTTAGAGACTGCTCCTGTACTCTGAGACTACTGCAATGGAAGTATGCCCCTTTCCCAGAGGTGCATTGAAGATTTGGGAGACTTCATCCCATAGCAAACAAAGTTTGTTCAGTGTTTGGTGAATGTAACTTTAGTGAAGGCTTTATTTAGCCTTTTCAGTTCTGTTTTTATGCTCAGGACTTTAGATACAAGGAATTAATGTTCTAAAGTGTGATTTTTTTTTTTTACTATACTATTACATAAAAGGAACTTTTCTCTGTTATATTCATTAATACAAATCCTAAATGATAAATATTTAAAACAATAATTAAGCACATTAAAAGGCAAAGCAGATGCCAAAGGGACTAAAGATGAAGTGGTACAGAAAAGGTATAGATTGATGTGTAGAAGGCAAAAAGAATGCAAAAAGGTACAAGGAAGGTATGCCTTATTCTAGTTAGATCGTCAAACTCAAAGGAATTATAACAAAACAAACAAGTCAAGCATTCTGACAGTATTCAGTATCAGTGTTCAAGCTAAACAATATACACTCAAGCTTCATTAAATAAACAAATAAGTAAGGATTCCAGTAGCAATAGAGACCATCCTGCTCTTACTTTTTATACTGGGCATACTGCCATAACAGAAGGTGCTATCTTTTGTTTGGACTGTCTGGTACCCCATCTATATAGACTCTGAAATTCGGGAAATGACCCGAATCCTGTGGGCTATGAGTGAACCATGAGAGATATCAACAGATGACGGAAGCATAACCAGAATGGGCTGCTGCCTTCTTAGTAAGGATGGAAGAAAGGAAGCTGGGTTTGCTGTAGGTAAGGCAGTGCATCACACCAGGGCATTGCAGTAATAGAAATGTGAGGTAGCTGTATGCTAACGACTGGTTAATGACATCATGGGTCAAGTTGGCGATAAATATCATGTTCACAGCTTACAATGTGTTTGAGATAACAATCCTGTCAGACAAGCCTGACAAGGCAACACGGTTAACCATTACCATAAAGACACAGTTAAGCACAATTTGCTGACAGGAGACCCCAGTTTGCTATTTTGTATGGTAATTGTTCATATGCAAGAGTGGACTTTTTTATCACACTTACCCTGAAAAATTAAATGTGATCCTTAAGTAGTCAGTGCAAATGTTGTCCTCACCACAGTTCTGTTTGAATTGTAGCTGAAATAGAAAAAAATTAGTTTATTGCAGATAAAACATAAAGCCAATATCAAACTGTTAAGGACATTACCAGTATTTCCTCTAGACATTTATGCTCTACAGGTTTTCTTCATTAAATGGTTGATTCTGTTAGCGCAGCTGCTACTAAACTTCAGCAGTCATAAGGTACAATCACTGCTATGGGATATAGTGGAATTCTATTCCAGGCAATGTCTACAGCCATTAAGTATGATAGTGGCTACAAGGTATAATGGGATATTAGTCCATACAGCTTCTACAGCCATAAAGTATGATGATGGCTACAAGCTACAGTGGGATACTTGTCCTGTAGCTTCTACAGTGATGAAGTATGATCACGGCTAGGAGATACGGTGGGATACTGGTGCAAGCTTCTACATTAATGAAGTACAATCAATGGCTACAACATATGGTGAAATACTAGTTTGGGTAGCTTCTACAGCAATAATGCATAATCACGGTTATGAAGTATAACAGAATATTAATCTGTGTAGATATCCCACAACAGAGCATGACTTTTGTACTTTATCACTGGCAACATAATGCTGTTCTTCTATCCTGGCTGTGTTACTAGTGCAGTATAGCAATGTAATGAAATCAATCAGAATAGGAGTGACAAGATTGCTGTGGCATATAGGAACATGGTGCTGCAAATAAGGTAGAAGGGAAATGAATTTGTTTTGTAATGGGACTTACTGCCATATAAGCTTATTCATAAACTATAAAACACTGTATATAAGTCAACATAAACAAATGACCTGTGCTGTGTCATTGCCTCCTGGGTAATGTGATTTTTGAACTACATCCATAAGGAAGCTAAACTTCACCCAAGAGGAACTTGGTCATATTAGAATATGATACTCAGAAAAAACACTTTGACTGATATCACTGCTCAGTACACAGCCATTTTCTTTTCCTTATGTGCTGAAGCCTGAGAGGTTCATAATATAATGCCTAAAATATTCCATGCCATAAAAATGTGGTACTTTAGAAAGAGCACAGGTAGGTTAGACACACACAAAGAAAAGGTAAGAATAAGGTGCAGGGCTTATACGAAATTCCACAGATCTCAGCTCACTTGCTCCACAGAATATATTGATTATTTCACTGGTTGAACAAGGCAGAGGGGAGAAGTCAACCTCAGGTGAGACACTGCATCAAGACAAAAGGCTGCCAGTATAGGTAAGAGGGCTGAGAAACATGTTTCAGACAATCATCATTCAATGTCAAAACCTACAATATCCTCATACCCTCCTGCATACTGTGAAACACAAACTCAACCATGTAAGCACCTTCTATTCTCATATATCTCTCCATAGTTAAAATTATATTGGCTGAACCCCTTGAATTTTTATAGTTAAAAGTATACTGGCTGAACCCCTTCTTGCCCTGCACCTCCTCTTCTATCTCACCTGTTTATTTCACTGGCCATCTTGCTCATAGAGTGCCACTTATAGGTAATCACTAGGCATGTAGTTCTGAAGACTACTGAGGAGCCTAGCCCAGTTTTTCCTTTTGTCCCAAAGCACTGTCTGGTGGAGTGGCTAGTGGCTTACTCAAATAGGAAAGGAGGGTCGAGGGAATTAAACTCTGGACCACAGGAAGTAACTTGTTAACAGTTCACACACACGCATGCGCCACGCCCGCATGCACACACGCACACACATACACGCACACACACCCACACATGCACCCACACATGCACACCCATACATACGCACACACAGACACACACACGCACACACATACACACATTTTTTGTGTGGGTTGGTTTTAGGATGCCTCACCCCCTGACTTAGTTGATGGTATAAGCTGCTGTCCATGTTGCAGATTAAGTTTCTTACTGCATCTTATATTCCAAATAATATGCCAGAAAATCTAGAAATGTTTTAATGTGGCTCATTTCGCTCATATTTATCTAGAAAATGTGATATAGGTGTTTTTAATGTGTTTTTTAATCAGAATTAAATTAATTGATCACATTGAGTCAATCTCAATTTCAACAAAATGGAGGCAGTGTACTAGATGATACCATGGAGTTTTAAGGGGAGCTAAGTTTCCCTTACCAAAGTGGATGCATGCGTTTTAGTATATTTAGAAATGTTGGGGTGCATGTGGACTTGCCTCCTGCAAAAATAATTTTTTGTTTTATTGTTAAAGTAAATTGTAACTGTTGTCAACTTTTTTTTATTAATTACAAGTGTCATATAACTCATAACAGGGATTATGGTGAAGCCATTCAAAACAGAATTTGCTCCAGAGTCCATTTTGCAAAGGTAACCATACAGACAGTAGTTTAGAAATACAGAGGGAAAGGATACGTTTCCTATTTTCAATTGTTGTGGTGGGTGTGACATTGATATATCAGCTTTCTCAGTTTCTTTATATGATTTTTTTTTTTATGACAGGAATGCAATTCAGAGGAGAGGCGGTATTTTTCATGTTTTAGCCTTATTTATTTTTTTCTTTAAGTTAGTAGGTAGTTACTAGTCATGCAGTCCAGGAGACGATTAAGGAGCCTAGCCCAAATTTCCAATTGCCCCAGACCATTGTCTGGTTAAGTGACTTGCTCAAGATCACACAGTAGGCAAATGAAAGTGGAAAGATTCAAGCCCTGTACCTTTGGCACAGAAAGTAGTTCATTAACAGGTAAGAACGTCAATCTTCTCTGATAACTGTCAGACTTTGTAGACTTGACTGTGTAAGTGAACTGGACCATGGAACTTTTCTGTCACAGCCCGGTTGCAGTTGCACAGTTACAGAGGGAACAATGAAATAAATACTACATAGATAATTTTTAAATTATTATGGAAGAGTTAGTTGATCATGTATAAATTGTTACACGGATAATTTTGAACTGATGGTGACAAAACCACTTTACATCTAATAATAATAATAATAACAATAATTATAATTATAATTATACACAGCAAAGACAGAAGTACATGGCAAAAGAATTGTCTAACAAACTTGCAGAGATTGAGCTGAACTGGGAACAAAGTTGCCTTGAAACAGCCCTGCTATGGCTAGGCCTACAGTTCATTCAAACACATCATTAATAGGTCTTTTGTAGAATACTAAACAATTCATCAAGCATCCATTTACTGTGCCCTATCTCACTACAGCCACAATAACACTTGACAAAGTTGAAAAAAAAGTTTGTAAAATGTTTTAATTAGACAGTTTTGTTTTAAAAATGTATTTTTCTCCACACTTGCCTCATATGTAGAGATAAACAACCTGCACTCCATATATTAATTACATTAATATCACATGGTTATGGCTTTGTGAAAAATTGTGAAAATGACAATTTCCTTAAAGTGATAAAGTCAATAAAAGGGTTTGTAGAGTCTGACCCTGACTATTCAGTTCAATACCAGTTATAAACAATTGAACAATAACTTGGAATAGTCAATTATCACATCCTAAGGCCTATGAGGCAAATGGTTGGAATATCAGAGTTCCACAATGCATGTACCTTAGTTATTGGTGTTAAAATGGTCCAGTCATTTCACAGAAGCATAGACATTATACACCTACCCTCTCCACAGAAGACTTCACTGTTCATATGCCGAAGTGTCTAAAAGTAAAGCAGACACAGACCTGTCTCACATTTCTGTCATTCTTAAACTGCTGCTAAGGGTTGCATGCTCATAACATTTTAATATATCTGGGGAGGTATGTATTTTGGATATTCCTTGGAGTAAATTCCTTCTCAGAGACATCCCTATTTTTAATTTCTTGGTTTCAAGTGTCTAGAGCATACCAATAGCTATGGTGGGGGTTAACCATGCAAGGGTGTATGCTCAGAAGCAGAGATGGGTATTTCCTGTCTGATATACCTTGCTGTGGCGGCTTTGGTAGTACATATATTGCATTACCATGGCCATACTTGCCTGTCCTAGCAGTACTGTATGCTTTTGGAGTTCTTGTGACAGCCAGTTAAGTGTTACAGGATACTAGTGCATTTCATGACTCGATACTTGCATATAGCACACAGAGATATACTGCCAGCCCTTATAAACAGTAACCCTAACATATAGAAAACATAGGGCTCTGTGTGGAAATCTCACTAAATGGAATTTCAAAATTCAGGGATAATTACTCATGCTTCTAACATGCAGGGTGCAAGAGTAAAGCCTTCTGCATATCAGTGTTGGAAGGGGTCAACTTCCCCACCCACTGAGAATGGCTTTTGAACAATTATGTTTGACTCTGTTTGTAGTTTCACTATAGCACTTCTGTGTTGTAAGATTCTGAATTCCAAATCAAACTATACCCAATTGTGTAGCTTAGATCTCATTAAGTGCTTGTTGTAATTAACAGAATGTTACACTGCTTGGTGTTTTTGTTCTACTGAAAACTACTGTATGTTGCTCTACAACAAACATTGTCTGTGATATGTTTATTGCTTTACATGTCAGACAGCTGAAGTACTTGCTGAAACAAAGGTTCTTTGAAACAGTGTACTTAACCAGTTATGAGGCAAATAAAGTTGGTAGTGGAAATTTGAGGAGTGATATAAGGAAATGTCATTTTACTCCAATATTTCCTATTGGAGATGACAGGTATGAGAACAAAGGGGGTCAGCATTAATCATACACTGCACTTTCAAAATAGAGGAGAGGATATATTAAGCAAAGCAGTAGAAGCTAAAGGGTCATTTTAAAGACCAGGTGGGGTTCTGTGCAAAATAAATAGGCACTGTTTGTGTACTTTGGGCAGACTATATGCAGTCATTTACATATTTCTTTAAGTCATTCATTAACAGTGCATTATCTGATTGCATTGAAAAGGAGCAGAAGGAAGGTAAGTGACTTGCTCATGGTTTCACACTACGCAGTGGGTACTAATGAGAGTCAAATGCAGGTTTTCAGATGTGCACTCAAAAATATACGTTCTTATATTAATATTGAACTAGACTACAGTAACCCACGCCAACAGGACTCTGTGGTATAGAGATTGGACCCTGACTATGACCCAGGCAGCCATGATTCGATTAGTGGCTTTGACACTACAGGAGCTGTCTGGGGATTAGAAAGGAGTGAGAGGCCACAGCCCACTCCCTGCACTCAGAGAAAAAGGGGGATGTGTATGTTTGGGGAGGATCATCCTAGGTGGAGACCAGACAGGATTACTTGTGCTGCCTTATGGTTAAGGTTGCTTCCATTGCATGGCTACTGGTAAGTAGCCTTACCCATATGGCCAAGTCTATAGGGGCCAAAATAAGGAAAAATAATCTTGAAACAACATTGAGGGTTACCTAAATGATGCCAATCCTTGACCTGTGAAGGAGCACAAATGGAAAACTGGCCATGACAGGGATGGCTTATCAGAAGGAAGAATAGGATAAAAAGGGAAAGACTGTAGTAAACCATGCCATGATACACTATAGCAAAGGTTTCAAAGTATGCTACTGTATAATAACAGGCTAACATAAAACACCCTGATGGAATGACTCCTTAGGATTAAAAGGCTTTAAGTTCTGAAACATAAAAGTACAGAGGATTACTTACTTGACACTAGCCAGTATTGTGCCTGTCACGTATCATACAGAGACATGAACAATTAGTACCAGGAGCATGTGTACAGGTAGGCAACTAGCTACAGAAAAATCTGATTACAAGAACAAGTATAGTAGAAATGGTTTGTATCCATGTAATAACTGCCCATTTTGTACCCATATTTCTAATTATAATATGTTCGTCTACCCGACTACTGAATGTTTTCAGGTTGAAGTTATTGCTACATGCAATACTGAACATGTAGTTTACATGGCAATCTGTACTTCCTGCCCTGCCTTCTATGTAGGTAAAACTGATAGAAGGTTCAGGGACAAGATACGAAAACACCTTTACCAAATATGCATTCAGTCCAGTAATAATGCTTTATCTAAGCATGTTCTTTCAACAAACACTAATCACACTTTTACATTTATGGTCCTCCAGGTGAATAACCCTAGCCCCAGAGGGGGAGATATCAGAAACTATACAGAAAGAACAGAGATTAAATGGATTGTTAGACTCAAGGCACATGTTAGTCCAGGCCTGAATTATAAAATTTCACTTAAACCTGTTTTGAAAAACAGGAGACCATTTGTTAGGTAAAATTTTTTTTTATATATTATTAGCTGTTAGTTTTATATTAGACTTGTATAAATCTGTTTGTTTTTTATTCAAGTTTTAATATAAATTTTATATAACTATATAGGTGTGACTGGATATTTTTTGAGTATTATTTTTATAATGAATAAGTTATAAGTAAGAGAAACTCTTTCTATAAGCTTTCATAGATCTGCATATTTCTTGTCTTTGACTTTAAGAACTTGTCGAAAGAATTCATGATGATGTCATCTAGTTAATTATTTAATTGAATACCTGCTATATAAAATGCTCAACACTTTTTACTTCTGTTTGTTAAAGGTCTGAGGAAGCCTTCTGGCAAAAGCGCTTACCTTTTTTATGTGCCTAAATAAATATATCTGGTTTTATCTATGATGGATTATTTCTGTTCTTACAGTATAGACTTCTGCCTTCCTATTGGGACTATATTGATGCTGAAGACTGCTTTATATGCTGGGTTGCTCCTAAGTGCCATCATTTACTTTTTTATTTTTCTAATTGTAATTGGTTTTGGACCATTTATCCCTGTGTGGCTTGTGCTTTATTCTTACTGCTTACCTTTGTTTTATTATTGCAAATACCAGCAGGGAACCATGGCTGAGAAATCTAATCAAAATGTGGAATTACCATATAACCCAAAGAAAACACCAAAGGATACTATCTATCATACCCGGTTTTTGAACAGTGGTGCTGAGGAGACTAATCCACTACTTGCGTCTGCTGTCGTGGATACAGGAAGTGAGAGCGGAAGTGATGTAGTCGACTACAATGCACTCAGCCTTTGCTTCACTAGAGACAGATTTTTTAAAACTCAAACGGCTACAGACGCAACAATACCATTTCGAAGCATGTATCCAGAAAAAGATTGTACCCAGAGGGCTTCATGTATTAAAAATGCTGACAACTGGGACTACTCATCCGGAATTACTTAATCGGTGGCAGCAATTGAATATTCAGGTGAGCTTGAATTATATGACTTTGTTGAATGATTTTTTTCTCACCAGAAGAGGACAGACTTAAAGAAACTATCAAAAAACAACAAACTGATTTGATAGAGACATTTCCAACTACTGAAGTTGATAGAATGATGGAACAGCTACTTGATAGTGTTTTTTTGTTTGAGAAACGGCTCCTTGAGCAGAAGAAGCATAAATTAAAATGGGACATTTTTGATTTTGCACATGGTCAAGTCTTTACTTGGCCTCGTAATTCCAATAGTGGACAACAACAAATTAGAGGTCGAAATAGATTTATACATACACCTGTGTCCACACCTTTGAATGTAAATACTCCTGTAGTTGCAGTGACTAATACAAGTACTAATAACTCTGATAATACTGGAATTACTGTTAACACTGATAATGTCTCTTTGGTTACTGTAACAGATGTATGTGATATACCAGTAGTTAGCAATCATGCTGGTGCTAGTATTGACTGTAGTAAGAACAATCAGTCTAGCAATATCACAGACTCAGATATAGTAAGTGTACATTCTAGCAGTCATTTGACTACAACAGCAAACACTGAACCAGTAGTTAGGAGAAAGATAATGCCCTCTACTAGTAGCTCTAGTTTGATACACCCTCCCCCTTTCCCAATCAGTGACCCCTCCCGAAGAGGAAGGAGTCGTTCCATGAGCAGAGGGAGGCAGAAAAGGAAAGCTTCAGGTGGAGAACAGAGGGGACCCACTTTGAAGAAAATGTGGGAGAAACTAACACCAACATAGTATGGAATATCTCACATAGACCCCTTGATAAAGATGAAATTGAACTATTGAATAAGGGCTTATCATTCATACCTACCACTAAAAGTGATACGACAGACATCATTTTAGATACTAAATTGTTTGTTCGTAATGTACAATTGAAATTATTGTTCAAGAATGAAAATACTAATTTAGAAACTCGACGCTTCTCAAAACCTAGTACATTTATTCTTAACCGTCATCTTCTATTAGATGCATTTAGTAAAATGGTCGAGGAAGATGCATATAATTTATGTAATCATCCTCATGAATATAAGAAGGGTAATTTAACATGTAAGTGGAAATCAGCATTAAATAGACTAAAAAATGTCAAGAATATTATTATCAGGCCAGCCGACAAAGGCGGGCCTGTAGTTGTAATGGATATGCATGGTTATATTAGCTTAATGTATGAAATGCTTGATGATAGGAAGTTTTATATACCTATTTTGCTTGAAGATGTCTATAACCATATCATGAGGGTTTATAATACATTGGAAGACTTAAAGAAAAGTGAAATTATTAATGCAGAACTGTTCAATTTATTCTGGGTTGAGAATCCATTAATACCTGTCATACAGGGTCTACCTAAGATACACAAAGACCCAACCCACCCACCGATGAGACCTATAGTCGCTGGTAGGGGTTGGGTCACTGAGTCTATCTCAGTTTATATTGAAAAGACCTTGAGACCTGTAGTTGACAAGAACCAATTCATTTTCAAAGACACAAAACAGTTCCTAATAGACCTTTATGATAAAATGGATTCTGTAGAAGACACTCTTCCATATTTGTTAGTAACTTTTGATGTCAAGTCATTGTTTACGGTCATTCCCAGTCAGGAAGGTATTGGCAAAATACATAGATATCTTACACAACATACAGAATTTATACCTGCTAAAGTAGATTTGTTATGCTTACTACTTGAGACAGTACTAGAAAATAATATATTTGTATTTAATAATGACATATCCATTCAGAGAGATGGCGTGGCTATGGGCACATCATGTGCCAATAGCTACGCCAATCTGGTGATGGCTAAGTGGGAAGAGAAGCATCTATTTACATTGCATAGTTTTCAGAATTTTGTAATATTTTATAAACAATTTGTAGATGACCTCTTCGTTTTGTGGACCGGCAGCAAAAATGAGATGTATACTTTCTTTAATGAAATTAACTCACTTAGTGATTATTTAAAATTTACAATGAATGAGTCCATTTATAGTATTCATTTTTTGGATGTGCATATAGAGAGATTAGACAATGGCAAACTTAATACCTGTGTGCATAGGAAATACTGTTACAGGAATACCCTATTACACAGAAGGAGTATGCACCCGCAGTTTGTTTTTAATAATATTATTAAAAGGCAGGCTATTAGAGCTTCCAGGTTGAATCCAACCCAAGAGGGATATGAGAATAAACTAATTGATCTTAAAGAAAGACTGTTAGCTAGATCCTACAATATAATTGAAATACACAGTTGTGACCAAAGTGTAGAACAATATAGAAGTGATAGGGCTATCCCATACTTCTCGGATCATGGTGCGACTGAGTATTCCAGCTCTCATAATAATGGAGGAACAAATCAAGAAATAAGGACTAAACAGAAATTTTCTACCTTTTATACGCATGACTTCAATGAAATTAGAGAAATTATCTCTAAACACTGGAGGATGCTGATTGTTGACCCATTAATTAAAGATATTGTTGGTGAATACCCACAGTTCATTTTCAAGAATAAGAAGAATTTGCACAGAATTTTATGTTATCCCAATACAATGGAAGCCGTCAGTAATAGCTCACATAGAAATGGTACATATCCATGTAATAACTGCCCATTTTGTACCCATATTTCTAATTATAATATGTTCGTCCACCAGACTACTTCTGAATGTTTTCAGTTTGAAGTTGTTGCTACGTGCAATACTGAACATGTAGTTTACATGGCAATCCGTACTTCCTGCCCTGCCCTCTATGTAGGTAAAACTGATAGAAGGTTCAGGGACACGATACGAGAACACCTTTACCAAATACGCATTCAGTCCAGTAATAATGCTTTATCTAAGCATGTTCTTTCAACAAACACTAATCACACTTTTAAATTTATGGTCCTCCACGTGAATAACCCTAGCCCCAGAGGGGGAGATATCAGAAACTATACAGAAAGAACAGAGATTAAATGGATTGTTAGACTCAAGGCACATGTTAGTCCAGGCCTGAATGATAAAATTTCACTTAAACCTGTTTTGAAAAACAGGAGACCATTTGTTAGGTAAAACATTTTTTTCTATATTATTAGCTCTTAGTTTTATATTAGACTTGTATAAATCTGTTTGTTTTTTATTGAAGTTTTAATATAAATTTTATATAACTAGGTGTGACTGGATATTTCTGAGTATTATTTTTATAATGAATAAGTTATAAGTAAGAGAAACGCTTTCTATAAGCTTTCATAGATCTGCATATTTCTTGTCTTTGACTTTAAGAACTTGTTGAAAGAATTCATGATGATGTCGTCTAGTTAATTATTTAATTGAATACCTCCTATATAAAATGCTCAACACTTTTTACTTCTGTTTGTTAAAGGTCTGTGAAAGCCTTCTGGCGAAAGCGCTTACCTTTTTTATGTGCCTAAATAAATATATCTGGTTTTATCTATGATGGATTATTTCTGTTCTTACAGTATAGACTTCTGCCTTCCTATTGGGACTATATTGATGCTGAAGACTGTTTTATATGCTGGGTTGCTCCTAACTGCCATCATTTACTTTTTTATTTTTCTAATTGTAATTGTTTTTGGACCATTTATTCCTGTGTGGCTTGCGCTTCATTCTTACTAATTAATATTACATGTTTTCTTAGAAACAGAAGGAGAAAGATTATGAATTTATGAATATATTTTTTAAGGTTATAAGTCATTATATATACATACTTTGTTACCTGTTTTTTAATTGTAGATTCTTATTGGTACTGATAAGGAACCATGTGACTGACTTTAAGATTTTGGTTGGTCACGGGTACCTATATATAATTATGGTTTTAATTTAGGTGGTTGTTTTGAGGAAGTCTGTTGGCTTTAAGATGAAGGTGAAGAATAAAGTTTTTGATATGCTAGACTTGCTTTTTGTTGCCCTCCTGTTGCCATTTCTAAGTGGTTTTACTCATCTTTTTTGATTTATTCATACTACTACCACTTTGGGTGTTATTTTTATCAGCTATTTCAGTCATTTCATGTATGCACTGTCAAAAGTTTACTATTTTTGGGCAGAAAAGAGCCAATGACATGTGACTAGAATCTCGTAATGCTTGACATCCCACCACACTACTGGCCTCTGCTACTTGCCTCTGATTCTGGTCAAAGGTATATCTAGATGAAATGTAAAACATACACATTATAGGAGGCCACAAATAGGATAAATTATTTCATACAAGACGAATATCATAAAACATTTTATTGGGTTCACTACTTTTTATTGCATTCTCTTCAGTTTTCTGGGATCCCTATGAACTACTTATTTGGCTTGAAAGGTGGAGCTCCCCCAAGTCATGGCCTTGTTTATTTCAATTATTTTGCTCTGACTCCCCCTTCAGTTTGACCATCAAGCCCTAATACCCCTATTGGCCATTCATTCCTATATTCCCCTGGTATCTGGGATATTCAGAAAAGGAGGCAGGAGCATGAAGCTAAGGTCATTATCTTTTAGTGGGTTAGAAGACTTTTGTAAGTTTCTAATATTTTCTGATATTGGCCAGAAAGCACAGTGCAATGGTTGCTATGCCAAACCCAGGATAGATGAATTTCTGCACACACTTTATGTTCAGCTGGAGTGCAGTAGATTTTTCGATGGTCTCATTTCCTCCTCCTCATTTCCAAATCCAAGCATCTCTACATGATGTTGTACTTATGGGTCTGCCTTCTGAAGGAAATCCTTGGGTAAAACTCTATCAGCACCCTTCTGCTGGAGTTGGCAGGCCAGATTCCTCATTCCCACCTTTCTCTACCCAACTAAGGAAGAAACCTTTGTATGCAGTGCAGCCACCTGATTTTGTTCAAATTTTGTCTTCTGCTTTCTCATAAACTAGCATATAACTCCTCAGGCAGACAATGGGCAATAGGAATGCTTTCCTCCCATTTGCAGGTAGGTAAGTCACTCTAGCTAAGTTTGGGGTATATGGATGGCAGAAACCTTTATTCTTTTTTCTCAAATATCTTTTTATTAATTTTTTTCATAATTTGAAATAAAAAAATGATATACAGTACAAGAGAAGTTGTTGATGTTACAATTTGCTTAACACTAGCAAGTTATTAAGCTAGGTGTTCATACACTGTGATAAAAAGAAAAAAAAAACAATTTCAAATTAGCTGTAGTTGACAACAAAGGATTACCATGAAGTTATGACTGTGTTATGATTCAGTCATGAGGCATGACTATAGTAGAGCAATTGACCTATACATTATGTTAATACAACAAGAGTATATCTTGAAGCATAACACCAACCTAATAATACACAAAAAATGTAAACTACTATACATTATATACATATTTACAAAAATGTCACCTTAGTTGATGCTGTTACTATTTTTAATTAAAGAGAGTGTTTAATAACTTTATGTGTATTCACATACTTTGCCCTTCATGATAAAATATCAATTAAAGCTTTACAGTAGTTCTGATAATATGCCTGATTCTTTTGACGTTTGGTATACAACTTTTTAGCTAATAGATGTTTTTTTGCCATGTTCTTGTATTCTGTTCAATTAAGTTTGGATTTGTCCCACCAGTGTTTGGCTATGTAAAATTTTAATAAGGCACATAGCGTTATAGTGATGTGTTTAGTGAGGCTATTATTATTGCTCTTAAAGATATGCAGTATTGCTGTTTCCCATGATAATAGATTTTGAGTAGCCTGCTTTTTCTAAGAGAAATCTCACTGAACACCACAGTTTATAAACCTTTTTGCAGCTCCAGAAGATATGTAAAATATCAGCTTCTTTATTAGGAAAAAAAGGACAATAAGATGACTTAGATGGATTTAATTTGTTAAGATGGACAGGTGTATGGTATGCATTATTGAAGATCATGATCTGAGTGTATATTAGTTTCTTAAATGGCGTCAGTTTTATAGTGTTTCCACTGGCTAATTCCTTCTGATTTTCTGAGAAAGTTACTGCATTTTTCTTCCCAATATTTTGAAAATAGGATTGTATTTTGATATCTTATTTTAGTTATTAATTTATACATGAGAGCATTTTCTTTTTGTATAAGAGCAACTTTTGAATTTGTTGTGCTACTTTGATATCTTGCTCATTTACAATAATATCTTTAGTTATTTTGTTAACTAAGTATAAGATTTGTTTTATTATCACATTGTAGTTATTACTTGCTTTAAGAGTGTTCTTGATGTTTGCCATTGACAGAGAAACCTTTATTATTATGTTCCTCTGATGATGCATGCAGTAAAGTTAAAGAAAAAAAATGTCACCCTGCTTATATGTCTAACAAATATGTGCTTCAGCTTTAAACTTTATGGCAAATATTTTTAGCTGAAATTTCCACATCTAGGTCAGCCAGTGGGCAACTTTTCCAAGACCTCCCATTCATTGTCCCTGGAAGAAGGGATGGCTCTAGGTCACTTTTTTCTGCTGCTGTTGGTTCTGAACCTGCAGCACCAAATGTTCAGGTGCACAAACACGCACCTCCTATGAAACAACAGCTACTACATTCTAAATTAGAAGGCACCAATATATTTTTAATTGTGTCATTAAGTATTCCTCATCTTATTCTACAAGGTCAAAATGCATATTTCTAATAAATTCCATTTGGTGTTAATGTGACCCCAAAGTGTTTATATCTTTATAACAATGGGAAGCCATATTGCTACATCTATCTGAGCAGCATGTAAGGAATAACTGAGGTGCAATGCATTGTCTCATTCCGTTGAGACCAGTTTTAGTGAAACCCCAAGTTAATCTCAAGGATGGGTTTTAACATTGGTCCTGAAGGAGGCAAGTCCTGCTTTTCCAGCTCCTTGCATTCAATGAGCCAGGTTAAAATAAATTGTGCTTAATAAAACATGGCTTGATGAAACCCGTGGTGCCGCTATCTGGGTACACTGAAGGGAACAGTTTAAGATACTCTAGACTGGTACAGTACACCTGTTATATTAAATGTTGCATTACTTCTGCTTTCATCATTTCAAGAAAAAAGGCAATATATAGTAGAAGTTGTTGCCACAGCAACCTCATCTTTCCAGCTTACAGGGTTTAAATTTTTTTTTTGCTTGGGAACTGCATTAATTTACCCCTTACAGAAATATCAATTCCAAGTCATTTTATATGGAGACTGATGGAAGAAGTGACATGTTGAAGTTTTGCATAACATATATGTATGTATATATAATGTCGAATTTCAGTATTTCGAGACCAAATTGTTGAATCTGCAGTTGTGCGAAACTGCAGAATATCGAACCCGGAAATGTCAAACCTGCGGTACTGATGGCGCATTAGGTAAGTGTTATGTTTTTAAGGGTTTTGGGGAGGGTTTGTGTGTATGTGAGTGTGCTGGGGAGTGTTAGGTGTGGGTTAGGGTAGATAGGTAAGACTGCAAGTGTGTCAGTGTTGAGAGTTGTGGTGTCTGTATGTATGCGATGTGTGTTTGTGAAAGGGGGGTGTAGAATGTGTGGTGGGTTTTCTGTCTTTCGGTGTTTAGTGTGGCCTCAGAGGTAGTATATATAAGTAGCGGGGGTGCAGGGGGCTTGCCCCCCTGCTCATAGGAAGGGTAGGTGTGTGTGTGTTTGTTTTGTTGTGTTCATGTGTGTTGTTTTGTTTTGTCGTAGTGTCAGGAGGTAGGTGTATTTGTGTGGGGTGTAGTGTTTTGTTTATGTTTGCGGTTTTGAATTTTGCGGTTTTGATTTTTGGGTTCCTGAGTTTTCGGCTTTATAGTCTCGAGATATGAAATTTGATATTTCAGTATTTCGAGATTATAAAGTGAATCTATATATATATATATATATATATATATATATATATATATATATATATATATACATATATACACATACAGTGCAGCTCAAATAATACTGTAATATGCATTGTGAAGATATGGCAAGCTTGTATAGCACATAAATTATAAATCAATTTTGTTCTGAGGAAATAATATCATCTTGTAAGGTTTATGCATAACTCTAAGCCATTTCATTTCATAGACAAGTCTACCACCTAGGTTTTTCCCGCATGTGGGCCTCATTGTAGACCACAGTGTTGCAAGTGAAGCTGCATGGCAATGTCACAGTCCAGGGGAGTGGCTAATGCTAATTAACCATGTGCTCTCCATAGAAATGCTTGCAGTTCCTGAATTATTCAGCCAAGTAATATTTTACTGTAGTGTGAAAAAGTGAATTCCACCAAAAGACATGGTCATTTTTCACTCTTATGGGAATGCTTGAGGTGCAAGTAAGTACAGCAAAGCCACAGGGAATAGTGGGGTGTAAGTGAGTGTGTGTGTGTGTGTGTGTGTGTGTGTGTGTGTGTGTGTGTGTGTGTGCGTGCGTGTGTGTGTGTGTGTGTGAGTGTGCATGTGTCTGAGTGGTTGCACTAATGACTTTAGGTAAGGGATTGTAAATCTGAGTGTGTATGTTTGTGTATCTGTGCATATGACAGTCTGCCTAAGTGGTCACAATATGAAAGGTAGGGGATACTTAGTCTGTGTGTGTGTGTGTGTGGGGGTCAAACATGTGTGCGGGAGTACAGGTGAGTGTATTCATAACTGTGAGTAAATGTGGCGGTGGGCTTGTTTGTGAATGAATGGATGTGGGTATCTAGGAATGTTTATGAGTATGAGTTTGTTCCTGCATGGGTGTTTGAATGTGTGTGTGTGTGTGTGTGTGTGTGTGTGTGTGTGTGTGTGTGTGTGTGTGTGTGTGTGTGTGTGTGTGTGTGTGCGTGTGTGTGCGTGTGTGCGTGTGTGTGTGTGTGTGTGTGTGTGTGTGTGTGTGTGTGTGTGTGTGTGTGTGTGTGTGTGTGTGTGTGTGTGTGTGTGTAGGGGTTCATTTGCTAATGTGATACATGTCCTGCTAGGGAGAACACTTTAATGTCTGTCATTACTGGCTGTTCGATTCAGAGATGTGGTAATGAGTTAGTAATGAGGTCTTTCTCATAGCAGCAGCACATTGTTGCTGAACTGGAATTTATCTCTATTGTGGTAACTGATCAGTCCACATTGGACAATTAACCTGAGCAGACAGAATGTCTTTGAATCCCAGGGTATATATTTGCTAGGTACTGAATGAGAGGTGAAAAACTTAGCTTTATGAAATAACAGCAAAATATACATGTGAATCTTTAATTGGAAAAATTAGTTAATGGCTGAGATTCATACAAATATGCTTCAGGGCAGTGGATGACTGCACCATATAGAGACAATATACTCATGCAAAATAGACTGGAATAAGTAAGGAGGTGGACATACTGTGCAGGCAAACAGACAGATGTGATTTAGTGAGATATATGAGTCAAGGGAAATGCCGTAAGTGAAGTACAATGATATAGCCAAATATTTATGTAACAGGCCTAGTAGCAGTGTCGCGCTCCCTTGTATGAGCTTTGTGAGGACGTATATCACAGCTACAGCAAGTAGTGCAAGTCACACTTGCTGTTGCAACCTTGCGCAATGTGCTACATGGCAAAAACATATAGCGGGTGATAAAGATTAGCCAGTTGGGCATGTTAGGAAAGGGCATGAAAGGGGTCACAACAGGAGTACAAGAAATAGGAAATGGGGATATAGCAGGCAGAGAGACAGGCAGTAGGAATGCAAAAGTGGAAAGCAGGTGAAGAGAAGTAGAACATATTTTTTGCAAAGAGAGGTTCTTCATATATATTCGAGAGAGAAACTCGGAGAAAAAGAGAAATGGAAAGAGAGGTAGAATGAAAATTGTGAAGGAGAAAAAGACAGAGAAGGTAGGCAGCAGAAACACACAAACACACATGAAACAGAGGCAGTTGTACACACACTAGCAGATGAAATGTGATATGTATAAACAGACAGAGTACAGACAAATGGTGGGGATACAGTGGGGTATAGGCAGCATACCAGATTTCAAGTGGCCCAGAAGGATGTTACGGAGACCCAGTGGATGGAAGTCATCAGACTGAGTGACCAGGAGACTGGGACAGACTCCCTTCTGGTGGCCTGAAAGTATGTGCCAGCCAGCCCAATAAATCCACTGCAGGAAGGGTTACCATGTCAATTCCCAGTCAGCCAACACCTCCAGCACCTCAGGTGGAGCAGGGCAGGTGATTGGGTGGGATTCCTGCTGTTGAAGGGCAAGAACCCCCAGCAAGATATTCCCACTCCACTGATCTACATTAGTCACAGCTAAGCCAGTACTGGAATGAGTTTCATAATTAATGATGAAGCCACATGTCTATATTCAAGTTCCCTAATCCTTCAGCAGATGATATTTTTATTTCAAACCAGAACCTCATATATAGCCTCTTTATCATTATTATTTCTTTAGTGTGGATTATTACTTTACATTCAGTTAAATGGTACATGGGAACTGTAAAGATTGTCTACTTCAATTGACAGATGTAGGATTTAATTACTGTATTTTGATTCATTTAAAGCGACTCCACTAAATTACATATCTTTACTGTTGTTTGATGACATTTACTAGACTATAACATATTACTGCAATAAAGGAGAGAAAATTAACTAACTAATTTTTGGTTTAATGGAGTTTAAAACTTGCAAAGCCCTCCTTTTATTTCAATTAAGTGTAACAGCATCTTAAGTTGAAATTGTTTCTACTAAAAA
Organism: Protopterus annectens; assembly: GCF_019279795.1. Taxonomy (NCBI): domain Eukaryota; kingdom Metazoa; phylum Chordata; order Ceratodontiformes; family Protopteridae; genus Protopterus; species Protopterus annectens. The sequence continues at coordinate 1,645,673,855 of NC_056744.1, read as the reverse complement.
AAAATAATCTGATAGCCGTCATTCTACACACATATTGTCTTGTTACAAAAACAAAATGGCTGTAAATATATATGAATACAACTAACTTTGTGTTCCAATTACAGATATTAACAATAACAACAAGCAAAAGAGTAGACATATTTTATGTGATTCAGAATTTTCACGGGCATGTATTTCAATGTTTAAAATTTTTGAGGGGGTTCTCATTATATGACCAGTTGGAAGGTGTCACAGCTCATTGTCTCATCAACTGACCCATCCATTATCCCATGGCAAGATTCAGGCACAATAGGGACAACCACTTGTCACACGTACATTTGAAAATATTTTCTGCTCTTGTCCTAAGACGACATAAGTGTTACTTGCATTCTACGTCCAGCCTTATGGGACGGGGTAGTGTGTATAATGCACATTGCAGCAGCCCTGTCCATACCTGCATACAGACCTGGTTCAGCTGTCAGAGACCTGCTTTGCTAACGAACCTTCTGCATCTGCTATGTCCCTCAGGCTTCATCTATGATACTAACACTGAAGGTATAGAGACATCTAGAGACATTTACCCATTTAGGGATGAGCAGGCCTTAAGCCAGTCTATTCCCACTCCCATCATAGGTACAAGTAGCTAGCCCTGTGTCACCTAGTCTTCTGGGCTTCCAATAGAACTGGTTTTGCAAGAAGTAAAGTAGTATGGGAGATCATTGCCCCCCCCCCCCCACTATCCTGCTAGCAATATTTCAATAATCTTAAGTTTCTTTTTTTATTGCTGAGCAGAGTCCTTCCTCTCAGTTTTCCATATTTTTATTTATTAACTAAGTAGGAGCAGTGATCCAGTGGGCCTTTCACAGCATTTGTGTAGATTTAAGTCTTCCTTCCTCCTTTGCTCTCTTTTGGAGGTGAGTCTCAGAATGATATTTTTCCTAAGACACAAGAGAAATACATTTTCTCTTCACTGGCAAATGCCAAGTCATTTAAAACATCCTCACCAAACTAGTGTTAGCACAGGTCACTTGAGAGGCAAAGATACTAAATACCATAGTACACAGCAGTGCTGTGTTGCAGTGTTACTAAGTACCACAGTACACAGCAGTGTTGTGCTGCAGTGTTACTAAGTACCACAGTACACACCAGTGTTGTGCTGCAGTGTTACTAAGTACCACAGTACACAGCAGTGTCGTGCTGTAGTACTACTAAGTACCACAGTACACAGCAGTGTTGTGCTGCAGTGTTGTGCTGCAGTGTTACTAAGTACCACAGTATACAGCAGTGTTGTACTGCAGTGTTACTACTGTAAAATACAGCTCAGGGCCTAATGTGGGGATAGAATGCAGTTCTTTTTGATCTTCTAATGTCAGAAGCAAACAGAACTCTGAGCTAATAATGCATGCATCCTGCATTAAAAACCACGTTGCCCTTTCACCTACTATTCCCCCCTTACTTCTCAACCTCAAAAGCTATACTGTAGACAATATAGCTTATAGTATACATAGGATATACAAGAAAAGTTCATACTTATATTTTCTCCTACTCTGTAATCAGTCCTTACAACCAAATGTTATACTGTACTTAGCTATCAGCTGTACTTATGACTATAATCTTGTAAATAGTAGTACAATTTCCATTTTCTACTTTGTGTAACAACTGTAGTAACTGATTTACTATGCAATCCTGAAGTGTTTTCACCCTGGACATTCTCACTAGTGGCCTAGTGCATTGGATATATCTGTTAATGTGTGTAACTACAGTGCATGATTATTTTCTTTGTTCTTTGATCAAATTTTGTAACTACTGTCTTGTTTTGTGGAGCTTTTCTCCCTGGGCCTCCACTGAAAAGGGCACTAGCTCAGTTGGACTATCCTGGTCAACAAATGTTAAATAAATAAAATAAATAATAACTGTTCAATTAACAAGGCCTGAATTATATCCCTAGAATATTAATTATGAACTTAACATACTGCAAAAAGCACAGCTTTTCTGTGAGAAAATAAAAGTGACTATTTAAAAATAAGCAATAAAATAAATACATTCTTCCAGTTGTTCTATAATGAGAGATTTTTCATCAGACTTAAAATCAAGAGAAACATTCTGTAAACTGTACCTATCCAGGCATGTCCAAAGGGCAGTTTCAGGTATACTCTCAAGTCCAACTGGTGAATCTGGGCATTTTGAGGCAATGTTACAACTACCTCATGTATACAGACAACCCCCTCCTCCTACCACCAAACACTAATACTTGCGAGAGATGCAATTATACAGCCAAACTGAAGGCTAAGTTCTCTGAACCCTAGACTGGATCAGACAGTCAAGAGGAGAAGGGAAATACTTGCATCACACCACCAGTCTTACATAGAACCATTAAACCAGCACCGGCAAAAAACACACATAAATACATGAAAACATACTCGGAGGCTCTAAATAAAAATCTGCAAAACCAACAGAGACCTCCAAAGCAAACATCCAAGCAACCCCCCCCCCCCCAACACAAACCATGAAACACATACTTCACAAAACCAGTGTGCCATGCAATCACAGCCCTTAAGGCAAAATAACATACCCAACATACTAGTAATAGGTGACTCTATAGACAGGCACACTGACATCCCACTTACTAGGCTAAATAAGGAGAAGGTTACTGTTAGCTGCCTGTCGGGTGCCAGGATCCGCCACATAACACAAGCACTCAGGTCACTCCAGAACAAGTACAAATTACTCTGTCATTATCCATGTTGGTGTGAATGACGTGAGCCATACCTCCCTGGACTACATGAAAAGAGACATGGATGAGCTCTCTGATCATGCAGCCCAGGCTGGTATGACCCCGAGTAGCATCCTGCCCTCACCAAGAATGATACCACAGTATAAAGAAAAAATTCTCGATTTCAACAATTGGCTAAGTTTCTGGTGTCATTCAAAGGGGATCCAGTGTCTGACCGCCTGGGATGACATGATCGACCAGCCATGCTGCTTCGCTAGAGATGGCTTGCATCTGTCACCCTTAGGCTTTCGAATACTGGCCAAGGATCTTGCCACCCCCATAGTGCCTTTTTTAGGCAAGGCTCAAACGACAAACCCACTGCCGTATAACAAAAAACTGAGTGTAATGCTACTCAATGCCAGAAGTCTAAACCTCAAAATGCATGCACTCGAGGCACTTCTCAGTATGGAGAAAATCGATATATGTGCAGTAAGAGAAACCTGGTTTAAGGCTCCAGAGAGCACCCCAGCACTACCAGGCTACAACTCATACCATACATTTCGGCCACAGAACCCAAACCAAAATACAAAAGGCGGGGACGTATCCATATTCATCAAGGATACCCACACCTCCAGGTTAGTGGCACAGCACGATGCTTCAGAGATCATCCACGTGCAACTAACAATGGGCAAAACTACAATTCAGATTGTAGCTTGCTACAGATCACCCACCATGTCCCAGGATGCCCATTCCACGTTTCTGGAAACACTGGGAAACATAAAGGTCCTACCAAACACCCTAATATTGGGTGATTTCAATTACCAAAACATTAACTGGGAGAACTACTCAAGTACTACCTCCCTTGCCCAACGTTTCCTAGAATTTATAAACTCAAACGCCCTGGTTCAACTGGTTAACACTCCCACCAGAGGTGACAACATATTGGAACTGGTCATTACCAACATGGGCGACCGGTGTTCCACACCGGAGGTCAACTCCTTGCTGGGTAGATCTGACCATACAAAATCACTTTGGATATCCATATTCCGCCCCCACCCCCAGACAAGAAAACCACCGTGAAAAACTTTTCAAAAGCAAACTTCACGTTACTTAAGACCGAGGTGGAAAGTTTCAAAGCCCCCATGCTGAAGGATAACACTGTCCAAGCTGCAAAATCCTTTACTAATGCATTCTATGGGCAGCTACAAGAATGCATAGATCGTGCCATCCCAAGCAAAACCAAGACTCACTCCTCCAAGAAAAGGAAAGCAGTCTGGTGGACTCTTGCCATAAACAAGCTATACAATAGAAGGAAGAAACTAGTACAGAAAAGAGTAAAATCCCAAAGAAGGGAAAACATCCCTGATCAGTATCAGTAAGAAACTATGATCCCTCATAAAATCATCCAAGGCGAGCTTTGAAAGAAAAATTGCCAAGGACTCCAAAGATAACCAAAAGGCATTCATTAGCTATGTCAAGAATCTAAGTGGCAATGCTCAGATCTGCTCAGAGTTAATGCAGAATGGCACAAAATACACTGAACCGACCGATATCGCCAACATCCTGGCAGACAGGTTCAGGGCAAACTTCACCCCATTCTCACCCCCAAAAGGGCCCATAACCATACCAGAAGAATGTAGAGTCCCTGAAATCACAGACACTGAGGTTAAAACATCCCTCTCCAAAGCCAAAACACAGCATCAATGGGACTGGACAGTGTCCCAGGCTGCATCCTACACCAGCTGAAAGACGAACTAACTCCTCACCTAAACACACTGTTCAAACTCAGCTTCTCTACAGGCTACATACCCATAGAGTGGCACTCAGCAACGGTTATTCTGCTCCACAAAGATGGAGCCACAACAGACCCCGAGAACTATCGTCCTATAAGCCTGACTAGCTTGGTCTGCAAGGCTATGGAGCGCATCATCATGGAACTCTTTAACAAAGACATTGGGAACCTCCAAACACTGGACCCTACCCAGTTTGGCTTTGTTAAGGGCAGATCATGCCTCCTAAACCTGGTGGACTTCTTTGAGACAGTTACCAAGGCTATAGACAAGAGAAAGGTGGTACACACAGCCTACCTAGACTTCGCTAAGGCCTTCAACACCATTCCCCATTCTGGTATTATAGACAAGCTCACCAGCCTGAACATAAACCCCTACATCACAAGATGGGTTGCCAACTGGGTGAGAGTTGCAGGAGCTAGTTCTGACTCTAAACCAGATGCAAGTGGCATTCCCCAGGGCTCAGTCCTAGGACCCCTCCTGTTCGGCATATACTTCTCAGAGGTACAGGCAAGCACAGGAGGACTACGGCTAATCAAGTTTGCAGACGACTGCAAACTAGGGGCTATAATTGACACTCCAGCTGACACAGACATCCTCCAAAAGAGTCTCACTGAGACAGATACCTGGTGCCAAAATCATGGCCTCAACCTAAATGCCAAAAAGTGCATAGTCATCCCCTTTGGAAAAAACAAAGTACCCACAAACTACCACATAGGTGGTAGTCCCCTAAATACGGAAGACATAATAAGGGATCTGGGGACCCAAGTAGATAGTAATCTCACCTTTGATAATCACATTGCCAAAGTGGTTAGAAAATCCTTCTACGTGGCCCACCTAATCACAAAAGGGTTCACATCCAGATCAAAAGAGGTCATTGTGCCCCTCTACTCATCACTCATCAGACCTATCATAGAGTACAACGCCCCATTTGGGATGTACCTTACAAGACACCTGCAACAGCTGGAAAGACCACAGAAGTACCTCACCAAGAGGATCACTGGCCTCAAACAGATGCTCTATGCAGCTTGAATGAAGAAACTCCATCTGTACTCAGTTGCATACCGCCTACTCAGAGGTGATCTCTGCCTGACATACAAGGCCATGTCCAACCCAGAATTGATGGACATGCCCCACCTAAAGTAAACCTTATCCCCTTGAGCCACACGCTCTAGGGATCTAACCTCACCACAACAATAAATAGGACGTGCTGGAGGGATAGATTCCTATCCCAGAGACTTCCTATGCTTTGGAACAAGATCCCAGTCTACATTAGGCAGAGCTCCTCGCTAACACTCTTCAAAAGAAACCTTGACGAGTGGATGGGAAACAGAAAGTTTACCTCGGGGATCACTTCAGTGGCTCTGCTAGACAGAGGCACAGGGAACTAATCTAAGGGGGCGGCGAAAGCCAACACATTCTGGCTAGGCTTATAAATGCCTCTGGCTAGGCTTATAAATGCCTTCGGGCAGAAAGCCTAGTACCTACCTATGAACCTATATAAACTTGAAAGTTACAAGTTCCCCTAAAATAATTATGTTAATTAAACATAGTCACTGTTGTAAAAAAAAACAAGGCATGTTCAAGTATACACCAGTTTTAAAACTCAATATAACAAATCCATGCTCTTACATTAGTGTGTTAAGCTTCTAGTTTTAAACAGCAGACACCTAAAAGCACCTGCTTATATTTTATGCTTGGCTGGCTTACAAGTCTCCATTAAATGGGTATGTATGTAATTTCATGCACCATGTGTGAGGTTTATGTATAGGCAAGACTGTTAGAAAGTTTGCACCCAGATTTATAAATATATTTATCCTATCAAAAACAATGAAAATAACACTGTTTATAAACACTTTTAGAAAGCTTTTTTTAATATTATTATTAGTTTGTTTTTAGATCATCTCAGCCAGAATGTCAGAAGTAGACTTGGAAAATAAGTTAGAATACAGAGAGAATAAATAGCAGGTATGTTTACATGCCTATCATTTACCTGGATTGAATGATGTTGTGAATTTATTTATTTTTAACTAGAAATATTGGTTTGTGTCTTTCAGTTTTAAAAAAAGAAGTTATGTCTTACCATAGCATTCCACCTGTGTTGTCGATCTTCACTAATCCTTGAGTTTGGGATTCGGTTCAGAGCCTCGAAACCAACTCAGCCGTTTACTTCAGCTCATGCCTTCCATACTCTGGAGCTAGGCTCTACCCATAATGCTCCTCTATAAATTACCACAGATGAAGTTTGCCTAAAATAGTGGCAGACAGATAGTAGACAATAAAAAAGAGACTGGATCTGAGTCCCTAAAATGAAGCCAGCCTTGGGAGTATTCAGTCCACTAAGAATCTCAGGTCGGGGGAGGGGAGATATCAAGGTTTAGTGAAGATTGACAGCCCAGGTGAAACATTGCGTTTAGACATAACTTCTTTATCTGATGTTGTCAATCTTCATGGAATCCTTGACTGTGGGACAAATTCCCTAGCTACCTGAATCTTGGGAGGTCTCACAGAAGAATATTCCTGAGCACCATCAAGCCGAATGATGCAAGTCCCCTCAAGAGCTGGTCCAGTTTGCAATAAGTGATAAGGGTATGAGGAGACACCCATGTAGCTGCTGCACAAATATCATCTAAAGAAGCTCTGGCATGAAAAACGGTAGAAGCTACTACAACTCTAGTTGAATGTGCTTTCACAGGGTGTGGTAGGTGAAACCCCTTTGAATGATAGATAAAGGTGATGCAATCTGTGAGCCATTTGGCTAAGGTAACCTTGGAAACTGGTTTATCTAATGAGAATGAGGAAAAGGCAACAAACAGCTAGTCAGATTTTCTGATATACTTTGTTTTGTGAAGGTAAAAACATAACTGCCTGTGAATGTCTAATGTGTGTAGACAGTACCCTTCCTTATTGGAGAAATTAGGGAAAAAGACTGGTAGGTGCAGGGTTTGATTAATATTGGATTCTGAAACTACACTTGGTAAGAAAGAAAGATTAGTCTGGGGGGAGATCTTGTCCTTGTGAAATATTATATAGGGGGGCTTGCAGGCTAAGGCCTGAATTTCCGACACTCTCCTTGTGGAGGTAATAGCTAATAATAGCAAATTTTTCCATGTCAGAAACTTCAAGTCACAAGTAGCCAAAGGTTCAAAAGGGAATAGAGTAAGGGACTGTAAGACTGAAGGTAAATGCCATGGAGCAGTGGGTTCTTTAAAAGGAGGTCTTAACATAAGAGTACCCTTCAAAAAGGCTTTACAAAGTTTATGTGACATAAGTGAGGAACCATCCAAACCATTATGGAAATTAGACATCGTGGCCAGATGGACCCGAAAGGTAGAGGCTGATGAGCCAGATTGATAAAGAAAAGCCAGAAATTCCAATACTTTAATCCACAGGAGCTGAATACGGGTCAAGATCATTGTTAAGTGCCCATCTAGCAAATTATTCCCCATTTACTCTAGTAAAGTTTCCTTGAAGAAGGTTTGTGATGGGTTAAAATGATTTGTCAGACTTGTGAGGTAAGGGGAGAAAGCCTGGCAATCATGGGAACTGGAGAAGCCACACAGTGAGCTTGAGATGCTGGAGATTCAGATGAACCATTCCGTCCGGATAAGATAATAGATCTGGAGCTTGGTCCAGAATCCAGGGTTTCCGAAGCAGATGAGGCCATATGAATGTAAACCAAACCTGTCGAGGCCAGAATGGACCAATAAGGATTACTGTGTTCTCTGACCTCTTGGCTTTCTTTAGAAACTGAGATATTAGAGGCATTGGGGGAAAAGCATACAGGAGACTGGGGGGACAATCGTAGAGGAGAGCATCTCTGGGTGACTCCCCTGGAGGGGGATTAGGGCAAAATAACTGCTGAATTTGTTGTTCAGATTGGACGCAAACAGATCGCAGGAAGGTTGACCCAAGTGGCAGAAAATCTTCTCTGTCACTACAGGATTGAGAGACCACTTGTGAGGCATTAGAATAGATCTGCTCAGTTTGTCTGCTATCACGTTGGAACTCCCCACAATGTGCATTGCTATGAGAAAGCAGATGGAAGAAATTGCCCATTGTCAGACCCTAAGGACTTTTCCACAAAGTGGGTAAGATTTGGTTCCCCCTTGTTTGTTGATGTATCAGACTACTGACATGTTGTCCATCTGAATGGCAACTGTTCCCAAGGGGAGGGTATCCTGAAATGCTTGCAACTCCAATAGCACTGCCCTCATCTCTAGAACATTGATGTGCAACCTGGCCTCTTGTTGAGACCAACAGCTTTGGACAGTCCTTTCCAGATAATGCTCCCCCACCCTATCTGAGAAGTGTCCATGGTCACTATGGCTTGGGGCTGTGGAAGGATGAAGGGACGGCCCAAAAGAATCTCTTTGGAAAGAAGCCACCAAGACAAGTCTTGTTTGCAGCGATTGGTGACCAAAATGCTGTATGATAGCTGATTCATTAACGACCATTATGAGGCTAGAAGCCACTGTAGAATACACATGTGATAACTGGCCAGGGGAACTAGAGTTACAGAGGCTGCCATTGAGCCTAGCGCCTGTAGAGTGACTTGGGCTGGAACATTTCTGTTCTGAACTATATGGTTTACTTGGGACCTGATCTTCTAGAGCCCTGTCTAATGGGAGTGAAGCAATTTCTGTAACAGTGTTCAGTAGGGCTCCGATAACTTCCATACATTGTATGGGGTTGTAGATATGACTTTTCATGATTTACTGTAATGCCTAATGAAACACAAAGATGTAGGGTGCAATCCCTTGCTTTTTCGAGTTGATGTCTGGTAGTAGCAGTAAGGAGCCAGTCGTCAAGATAAGGAAATACTCGAAATCCTTGCAGTCTGAGATGAGCTGCTACCATTACAATGCATTTGGTAAACACTATGGGGGCTGTAGTGAGACCAAAGGGCAGTGCTCTGAACTGAAAATGACTGGCTCCCAGCCGGAAGCGCAGGAACCTTCTGGAGCACTTGCCAATTTTTATATAGTAATATGCATCCTGAAGATCTATAGAGCACATCCAATCATCTTTTTTCAAGAACGGAAGAATTGACTTTACCAAGACCATCTGGAATTTGGTTTGTTGGACTGCCTTGTTGAACTGGCTGAGATCTAAAATGGGTCTTCAGTCCCCTGTCATTTTGGGCACTAAAAAGAATTTTGAGTAAAAACTGGATCCTTTTAGGTCTGGTTGGACTTCTTGGATGATTCTTTTTTCAAGCAGTTTTTGAATTTCTATGACTGCTGCTTCCTTGTGACTGGGTGGAACGTCCAGGAGTCTTTTTTGCATTTTTGGATTTGAAGTAAGGAGAATGGTATAGCCTCTGGAAATGATCCCCTGCACCCATTTGTCCAATGTGATCTGAAGCCAGGCAGACTGGTGCTGGGATAATCATCCCCCGACTGCCTCCAGAGGAAGGGAATTGGGCTTCGATTCAGGAGCACTGATAGGAGTTACCAGAGAAGAAGTCAATGGACCCTTGAGTCTGCGGGCCACTTCTGCCTCTAGGATGGCATCTTTCATCATTATTTTCTCCTCTGCTCTGGGGAAAGTCCTTGCCACGTGAGTGCTGGAATGGCCATTGAGACTTTTTGAACCATAGCCTCCCACTTCTCTGGTTCCTAGAATAGGGACGCTGAGGAGTGAAGAAGCATATGTCCACGTCAGAAAGAGTCTTCCCATCCTTCTCACATCAGTGTGTCCATAACCTTGAGTCCAAACAGGAATGTTCCATCAAACAGAGCATTGACAAATGAAGATTTAAATGGCTCCGCAATGTCACACAAGTGCATCGAGGCATGTCTCCTAATGGCAATTCCTAAACCTGCTGCTCTTGTCGTCCCCTTGGCTGCATGGGCTGTTAGCCTTATGGACGAGTTGGAAATTGATTCAAGGGTGGTGAGCTGAGAGGTAACCTTGTCTTGTACGCCTTCAGCTACTGCTCCTGTGAGAGTATCTGACAGTCTTTTAATCAGATCTCTCTGCAACCTGGTAAAGTGCACCATGTAATTCAAAGCACTGAGAGCAAAGGTTGAAGAAGCGTAAATGCACTTCACAAACCCCATCCATAGTCCTAGACTCCTTGTTAAGAGGATGGATAGCAGGACTTTCCTCTGCAAGTTCTTTCTTTGTGGCTGCTGCTATCACCATGGTGTTAACAGGGACGCCCTTAGCCCAATGCTGCTCATCGTTAGGGGCAGAAAGGATGTGGTCAGGACTCTTGGGGATCAACTCGATGGCATCAGGACTATTCCGGGCCTGCTGCACAATCAGTTTAATTAGGTTGTCAGCAGGCAAAGGGATCCAAGAGGTAGTGGCTGGGCATGAAAAGCCTTCAGATATACCAATTCCTCCAAGGAATTTTGGAGGGGAAGTCCAGCCAACCCTCTGTTTCATGATTTCCAAGATGTCCCTGAAGGAAACATCATCGGGGGTGACCTGGGGGAACCTTCCCCCTCATCAAAATTGGTATCTTCCATGAAGTATTCCTGTGAGGATCCAAAATCAGAAGAGGATGATACTCCACAACAAACAAAGCAAAACCAGATGAATGAAAAGACAAGTCCTTTATTCAAATAAGTAAGCGCTTTCACGTTGCTTGGGAGCTCATCAGACTTCAACAAAAACAAAAAAATAAATCAACTTATTATATATAAGTAAGCACCAATGAAAAACACATTAGCAAGTCACATGCAAGTTAAAAAAATACATCATTTTCCATGAAAATAAAATTATATAATAATATCTCATGTTAATAAATAAATGATAAATGAATAAAATAAAAAAAAATAAAAAAAACATATATACATATATAATATAATTAAACTATAATGTTTCAAGGTTTATCTTTCAAAATATTATATAAAAAAAATGAAATCAATGAAAATTTATCATTGAGACCATGACCAGATAGCTTAATTATAGCTTTTCATTTTTTTCCTTTTTCTTTCTCTTATTGCCAGTCTCTGTTAACTGTCCTATAACTAAAATCTCCCTAATTAAAAATCTAAAATTTGTGTGTGGTGTTATTTTGTAGTACATGCTTGGCTAGTTCCTCTCATTTCATCTCATGTGCTCTCATTATATATCCTTTCGTTTTCTTTTTCTCTTTTCTCTATTATTCTTTCCTATATAGAAACAACAGCATTTTACATGCAAATAAATTAAATTTTTTTTCTTGACTCTCTTTTATTCATTAATTCATCATTAGCACCATTATCTGGATGTATAAAAACATGTATAAATTATATATATATATATATATTATACACTGCAGCAATGTATTGCAAATGTACCTCCCTCTCAGAGGAGATTGTTTTTTCTCACTCTCTCTCTAACAAAGCATAAGATTAAAAGATTTATAGTTCTCTTATGTAAAGGATGTTTTTTTTCATTTTAGTCTTTTTTTTATAATCTCATAATAAATGTAAAAATTGTATCTCTATACAATATACAATAATTATTATTATATTGGCCAGTAGTATTCATTCTCATCATTATTCCTTACTCTCTCTCTCTCATCTCTCATTGTTACTAATTTAAATAGAAGGACGTCCTAGATGTGTAATAAAAGTAAAAAAAATAGATGCAATATCTCTATCTCTATTGCAATATCACCTATAATCAAAATGCATCAGAGAAAACCAAATCATCACTAGTTAAATTAAAAAACGTTTCACTATATTATGAAAAATTTTTTTGTGTATATGGGGTGTTGGGGGTGTGTGAAGAATAGCATTCTTCCTACTGTGTCTTCCTAATACTTCTGTTTCTTTCTTCTGTTATTTCCTTGTTGTTTTTTTTTCCTCAATGTCATCTAAAAATCAATAAAAATTTCAACCTAATTTGTGTCACATTTAAAGATATATAGTGAAAATGTATTCAGGAACTCAATATATCTTCCAATGAATCTTCGAACAAAAAAAAAAAATCATCAACAAAAATTATAGTATATTATATTTTATACAATAAAAAAAATGTTCTAAAAATGTTCTAAATTAACCCAGTATGCTAACACAAGATTACAATAAAGGTTTTTAAGAGATGTTCCTATAGCTTTGCATGATTTTAATTGAAGTTAACATTATTAAAGGTAAAAACATGTGACAAAGAACCATTTCTAGTACAATTTTGGAGATTAATGGCTGCATGTATTGTATTCCTGTGAGGAGTCTAGGTGCTTCCTCTTGCACTTTTTCTTCATAGGTATTTCTTTGGGGGGATGTTCCGAAAAAGTATCCAAAGAGGAAACCACCAAGGTGGGCCTCTCCTGAGGCTTTTGTGCCCCCTGTCCCAGGGATGAGGCCGATGGTAGTTCTGGTCAAGGGGATACAGTTGTCTGGCCTGATAGGGATGGCAAGGACTGGGAGTCAACAATGGACAAGGCCTTCTCAATGATCCTGAAGGCTAGCCCCCCCCGTAGAGGGATGGGAGCCTGGAACCACAATAGACTCCTTCCAGAACCATGGTTCCACCCCACATTGAAGTGGTGGCCCCTGAAGCAGAAGCCCGGGTTGAGCCCATGAACACCAATGCACCAAGGGGCAAGGAAGGTTTCGAAAAAAAAAAAAGAATTTGAACTCTGCCCCTCAGACCCAGAGATGAAACCTCGACCGTGAGACACCTCTGGTTCTGATAAACTGGAGGAGCTCAAGGCAATTCTCGGTTCTGGAGAAGAGGCTCTTACTGGAACTGAGACAGTCAGAGCCAGGCAGGTCAGTGCCAGGGGCTCCAAAGACTCAACTGGAGTTGGAGGAGGAAGATTAGATGATTTCAAGGAAGGGCAGGTCCCAGTGCCGAGCTGGCTGGGAACTGAAGTTGGAGGTAATCTCCCCGCTGTCAACAGCTGGTCCACCAGCTTCATGATGTCTGATTCCAAGAGGCTCCCAGTGGACAGAATGTACGACGCCAAAGGAGACCTAGGTGGTCTTGGTTGCACGAATGGACTTGGTGGTCAGTCCGCAAAAGGACTGACTGATGGCAAGTAAGTGGTTCTAGGTAGTGTCTTGAATACAGCTTGTTTCAGTTCCGACAGCACCTCAGGTTTCAAAGCTTTAGGTGTAGAAGAAATTGTTGGTGCAAAGTCATCTTTGCCTGTCAGTGCCTGGGAAACTGTCAATACTGAAGGCTGCTTTTGTAGTTTTGCAGGCAGTTCCAAGGAACTGCTTGGTACCAAGTGCAATCTTTTTTTGTCTTAGAGGATGATGATGAGGAAGTTGATGTCCTGGCTTCGGTCTTTGGACCAGATATGGCCTCTTCAAATTCTCCTTTGAGCAAGCCTTTCAAAACAAGCTTATTTCTCCGCTCAGTTAGAGTCCTGGCAGAGAAAGCATGACAGATGGTGCAGTCCTCTTGTAAGTGTACAGCGCCCAAACAGTAAACACAACATACATGCCCATCTGAATTGGGGATCTTCCTTTCACACTTTTGGCAGCTCTTAAAGCCAGAAGTGCACTTGGAAGGTTTGTCAGCCATAGAAAAAGTAATCTGGCCAAACGTAGCAAAGGTCAAACAGAGTCATACACACATACACACGCTAAAGAGGAAAGAAAGAGTATATATATTTATGTATTATTTTTTAAGAAAGGGTGAAGATGATACCAATTATGGTAATGAGAGAATACCTAAAAAGGTAAAGGAAGTGCCAGCAATGGTACGTTAAGAAAGAACTACAAAATGGCAGAAGGGAAGGGTTGAAGAAAAGAGGAAATAGTAGAAATCCATAAGAATTGAGCAGAAGAAAGCTCTATAAAAGGATAGACATTTATAGAAAATATAGAGTATATAGGAATAATATGGAATAAAACTCACTTATGATAACGCCAAAGCTCGAGAGAGGTTGAACACATCTGACACATGGAGCAGCAAATGAGGTCTGAGGTAATTTACAGAGGAGCATTATGGGTAGAGCCTAGCTCAAGAATTTGGAAGGCGACAGCCGAAGTAAGTGGCCAAGTCGGTTCCGAGGTTCAGAACCGAGCCCCACAGTCAATGATTACGTGAAAATTGACAATATCAGATCTGGAGTTTCTCATAGTTTTAAATCTGGTGAAGTATTATTTTATAGAAGAGGCAAAAGCACTTACTAGTTTACTGTGTATTTTAAATAAAATCACCCATTTTCTTACGGATAAAGCTGTTTTTTTTTCAAGTTTCATGGTTATAAAGCTGCTTGAGGTCTTGCTCTTACTGTTTGCACTTACCAAAGCAGAGTAGTTTGTTTGGCACTTTTCATGAAGAACAGGCTTGAGGGTGTTGCCGGATGCTACTGCTGCCAGAGAAAAGTTCATTCTGAGCTTTACTGCACTAGAAAAGTCCTTCAGACAAGTCTGTGGAGAAAGGTATGGGAAACAATTCAGTACTTTCAGGACAGTGTAACTTGATAAGGCAAAATTTAAGGCAGATGGGCAAAAATTAAATCTTAGCTTTTCCTCAGTGAATAACATTGGGTTGAAACAGTCACATATGTGAATATGCTACAGTTCCCTTCTTATTATGACTGTAACTACTTTATGCTTTCAAAATAATGTCTCCTATTTATTCATTTGTTGTTTGTCCATGCATTCATTTTCTCACTATTGCTACTTAATCCAGTTTAGAGTTACAACCCTCAGTAGGAGCAAGACAAGGAAATTAATCCTGAACGGGATGCCAGCCTTTCACAAGATGCACATACAGACTTGTATTCATTCACATGCAAACTACACATACTGTACACACAATTAAGGGAAATATGAAGAATCACCAGTTCTTTTGTGGTACATCTTTGGGTTATGGGAGCAAATTCTAACACCTTGTAAAAACCCAAGCAGACAGAGGAAGGATATGCAAAGACTGAAAAATTAACTGGAGAACTAGGTGCTGCGAGACATTGTTATCCACTGGCCCACTGTGCCACCTTTCTGCTTTTCAAACTCACAGAATTCTAACAATTTTGCATTAAAGAAAATGTTACCAACTTTTATATCTGCCATGCTTTGTAACTATGTAACCTCTTTAATCCACATTCAAAACATTCTGTCTGGCAGTTTAGCACAGCGTCATCTAGGAGTTCTGGGTTTGATTCCTTTAGTCTCCATGCTTTAGTTTGACCAGGTCACATAATCAGAAGCCATTCCCAGGCAACATCTTAAAATGGGTCTCAACCCAGATGGACAATCATGTTAAGAAAATATTTAAAAGTAAATAAAACATCTGCATTCTGTATTAGTTCTCTACCTATAAGAAAAAGCAGTCAAAATGGAGCTGTCCTCAAATTAATAGATTAATGTGATTGTGTATGAAAGTAGCCATTCCTGCCCACTAAGCCCTGCCCCCCAGTCACACATCTTCTTTTAATTTTTGTTCTCCCATGGGACATCATGTCTACCAGCCTGGCTTCCACTGCCCCATGTACACGCTGGGTCTACCAACTTGCCTCCTACTCTCTCCCCCTAGACTTACAGTAGTACTCATGGGCCTTGTTCTGGATCCTAAGGGGAACCTTGGGGGCTCATCCATCTCCACTTCCATTCTGGAGAGGTTCTTTTAGATGCCCTACTCACTCTCTGCCTTGTCCCCCAAACTCTTTTGACCATACCTCCCCTAAGACAGCTTCATAAGCGAAAACCCTCCCACCCTCTATGCCACCTGAGTGGTTCCCTCCAACTACAAGTGTTTAATCAGACTTCAGTCTATGCTTTACTTCTAGTCTACACCACAACAAAGCAGTGAGTTCTTGGACTTTACAACCAATCTGTAAAGAAATGCTGTCTAACATCAGACTTAAGCCTCCTTCCTTCGGTCTTCCATGCGTGGTGTCCTCCTACTTGCTCTGTACCTATTCCTATGCTATACACCCTGTATTCTCTCTCACAGAATCACAAAGGTCCATAATATATCTTCTCTGTCTTGCATGTCCTCGAGGTTTTATACTTTTAGAACTGAACAGATACCTTCAAAGCCATGTCCATTTATTCACCTCTCTAGATAATATTTTTCACCCTCCTGTGGAGTATCTCATTGAGTACGATGTTTAGTTTTCTTCATGAAAGATCCCAAAACAGAACGCAGCTCTCCAGATGAAGCAATACAAATGCCCTGAAAAACGGAAAGGTCCTTACCTAGCCCCTGAATCCATCCCTTCCCTGGCAGTAAAGGTCTAGTTGGCTTTAGCCAGCACCATCTCCTATCTGGGTTGCATGGTTCATATTGTGGATTATCACCTTAGGTCATCTTCTTGAGCAACTCCACTGATAGAATCATACTAACAAAGGCAGGGATATAACAAGAATTTCTAAAATTCTACAAAGTCCTGTACACCAGCTCCAGAACTGCAGAATGAAGCCCCCCAAGAGAAGTATACTTCCACCATGGACAATGTATGTTTCTGAAGAGCCTGCCTCTTTCATACTATTTCTGCTAAGCAGTTTGCTGTTATTAAAAGAAAAAAGCATAGAGCTGGTTGAAGGGTCATGACTGGGCTATCACAATCCTGATTGCACAATCTGATGCCCACCAAACTAATGAAAGTTTAAAAAGCATATGTTGTAAAAAGCACACTTGGAGAACAGCCTGACATGCACTAGAATGCAGCTCATTCTGGGTACCCTGCAAACAATATATATATATATATATATATATATATATATATATATATATATATATATATGGATCTAGGACTGTTGCTCGAAATTACAACATCCCGAATCCACTATTACCGAACACACTTTAACGAAAGTGCTTTTATTGAAAAAGCACTTTCGTTAAAGTGTGTTACTAAAACAAAAAACACACTAAATCTACGTTTATGCAGGGGGCAAGTCCCCGTACCCCCCCCACTATAATACTCTCACTCTGAGGTCGCACTACAGTGGGGAAAAGGGAACTTTCCCTTACCTGCACCGTAGTGCGACCGGCACAACATACAAACTTACATGAAAGTGCTGCTTCGATGAACAGCACTTTCATGCAAGTGTGTCCACCGATTTACCATTCGGTGGAAAGTGCAGTCGATAATCTGTCCTAGACCCATATATATATATATATATATATATATATATATATATATATATATATATATATATATATATATATATATGTCGATTTTCACTTTTCTGGCTTTGATTTATTTACTCATTTTTTAACAATATTGCCCAGGTCTATTGTCATAGGTTCATAGGTTTATAGGTAAGTACTAGGCTAACTACCCTTGCGGGTTATTTTAAGTCTTGCCAATTTCCCTTTTGGTGCTTAACCCATACCCATTACAGATAATTATATATTATATCTAGTGAGAATAAATGGGATCATACAGTAGTTAATTTGAAGGGACCCACACATAGGATAATACATCTAGGAGCTGCCTCTATTCACTGTAGTTATAAGGTGCAGTTGTGGGGTAAATTTTCTATTAACCATCCATAGATCCAAACTGTGCTTGAATATCGACAGGGATGAGATTTGCTTTACATGTTTGGGGAGTCATTTCCAGAGAAGTGGTATCCCCTGTGAGATACACCTGTCCCTTTAATCCATTCTGTTGGTGTTGCAGAGGAGGATTAGATCCCTAGACTGAGTGTTTTTATGCCATTCGAGTTGCTGATGCACAGTAGGTTCATTAGCAATGGATCAGAGTATGCCTTGTATATCAGAAGCAGAAAACTTCTTAGCAGTCTGGAGGCTACTGAATATAGTAACATATCTTTCAGTTAGTCCACGTAGGACATATTATTTAGGCTTTGTATTCTTTTAGTAATGTATCTCTGTGGGAATTTCAGTTATTGCATGTGTCTGGGCAGATATATGCCAAAGGGGTATTATATTTAATGACTGACCTAATGAGGGCAGAGTAATGGGGGGACAATGGCATCCCTAGATCTAGACACAATCTCTTTTATAAGCTGTACTGTAAGGGTAAGTGTTATCACGGTCCAAATGCTCCTGTTACTAATAAAATAAATAAATGATCCAAAAAAGAAGTACAGGAGCAAACCAAGGCCGGCAACAAAAATCAGCATAAATCCAGCAGTCACTGAGACTTATTCAAGCAGCAGAAATAAAGGCTAGTTCAAACAATGACTAAATCTGTGCCAAAGACAAGTAAAATCCAAGCTGTTTTATTGGTAAGCGCTTTCACCCTGTAAGGGCTTTGTCAAGCCATAAGAAACAAACACTGAATAAAATCAAATCACATTTTATAAGGAAATAGGGCTGACATCACTTCCTGTTCCTGAATGAAATATTTCAGTATGCAAAAACAATACATATATATAAATATAAATATATATATATATAAATATAAATATATATATATATATATATATATATATATAAAATACAGATCTGTGTATAAAGGCAAATATAAAACATTTGTTAGCATTCTAAAATATGTATGTTTATCTCAAAGTGAGTCTCCTATTCTTAAGAACAGGTTTCAATGGAATTTTATCATTCAGAACTGGTCTCCGGTCTGCTCTTAGTCTGATAATCCATTTTAATTCCAGTGTTTCAGTGTAATTGCATATATCCCCTCCCCTAACACTGGGTTCATTGATCTGTATAACTAAGAATACAAATGAATGTGTATTGTCACTGTCTATAATGTGTTTAGAAAGTGCACTGCGTGGAGACAGTGTGTGGATGTGATAAAGGTGTTCCCTTATTCTATCTCGTAGGCGTCTGTCTTGCCTACGTAGAACGTTTGACAAGCAGTGCACTTAGCTAAATAAATGACATATGATGTATTGCAATTAGCACTGAGTTGAAACCTGAAACAATAGGAAGTAACTGGGTGAATGAACTGGGAACTGGTACCTACAAATTTGCAAAAATTACAATAATTACACGGAACAGTATCCACAATATTGTTCAAACACTCATTAGGCTGTGTAGATAGGCGGGGGTAACAAAGTAATCTATGTAGGATAGACTGACAAAGTAATCTATCTAGGTTAGAACGTAATAAGTTGTTTGTCATAGATAGTTTCAAGAAACGTTGTTTTCTATGCAAGTATTGTTGATGATCTTTTCCTCCTGTGGACTGGTACAGACAAAGCCCTGGATGACTTCCATAAGGAGATTAATAGTTTAACCATTTTTTTGAACATTTCTATTGAGAGTTCGATTAGTTGCATTACTTTTTTGGATGTTTTTGTTGACAGACTGCCAAATGGGATGCTCAATACTGGAGTCTTTAGAAAAACGTGTTATAGGAACTCCCTGTTACATCGGGAAAGCATGCACCCCAATTACATTTATAAGAACTTGATAAGGGGACAGGAGATAAGAGCATCCAGGATGAATCCAAATTATGATAGCATCTTACAAGAGTTGTCAAACTTAAATGACAGGCTTCTACAAAGAGCATATAGGCCAGATGAGATCACCTCCCACTTTGAAGGTGTTTTGGGGCTGAGGAATGGTATTGCCAGACCATATTTCTCACAACCATATCCAGTTGAGAATGTCCCTGATATATGTCCTGAAGTTAGGAATCCACCAGTCAGATTTTCTGTTAGTTATACGCAAGATATAAACAGTATAAGAGAGGTTTTGAACAAGAATTGGAATCTACTCTTACTTGATTCACAACTCAAAGACATTGTTGGTGAGGAGCCTTATCTTAGATATAGGAACAAGTCTAACCTACACAGATTACTTTGTTACTCCCACCTATCTACACAGCCTAATGAGTGTTTGAACAATATTGTGGGTACTGTTCCGTGTAATTGTTGTAATTTTTGCAAATTTGTAGATACCAGTTCCCAGTTCATTCACCCAGTTACTTTCTATTGTTTCAGGTTTCAACTCAGTGCTAATTGCAATACATCACATGTCATTTACTTAGCTAAGTGCACTGCTTGTCAAGCATTCTACGTAGGCAAGACATACAGATGCCTACGAGATAGAATAAGGGAACACCTTTATCACATCTGCACACTGTCTCCACGCAGTGCACTTTCTAAACACATTATAGACAGTGACAATACACATTCATTTATATTCTTAGTTATACAGATCAGTGAACCCAGTGTTAGGGGAGGGGATATCTGCAATTACACTGAAACACTGGAATTAAAATGGATTATCAGACTAACAGCAGACCGGAGACCAGGTCTGAATGATAAAATTCCGTTGAAACCTGTTCTTAAGAATAGGAGACTCACTGTGAGATAAACATACATATTTTAGAATGTTAAGAAATCTTTTAAATATGCCTTTATACACACATGTGTATTTTTTATATATGTATTGTTTATATATATAGTTTTTTATATACATTTTTATATATATATGTATTGTTTTTGCATACTGAAAAGTTTCAATCAGGAACAGGAAGTGATGTCAGCCCTATTTCCTTATAAAATGTGATTTGATTTTATTCAGTGTTTGTTTCTTATGGTTTGACAAAGCCCTTACAGGGTGAAAGCGCTTACCAATAAACAGCTTGGATTTTATTTGTGTTTGGCATGGATTTAGTCATTGTTTGAACTAGCATTTATTTCTGCTGCTTGAATAAGCCTCAGTGACTGCTGGATTTATGCTGATTTTTGTTGCCAGCCTTGGTTTGCTCCTGTACTTCTTTTTTGGATCTTTTATAAGCTGCACAATATAGAAGGACCTTATTAGGACAGTAGATACATTATGGCCAAAAGTTATGTCACTGTCCGCATTAGTTGCAAATGTTGAACAACTGTATCAACTCTTAGGGGTGCATTGTTAATGTGGTAGTTTCCCAGGGTAGATAGCTTCCCAAATGATACAATAATGTCCTTCTGTTATTTGCTGCAGTGCCCTCTACGTGCAGTGACAGCTGTGTACTCTATATGTGTATGATGATGGAAGACTGAAGTAAAAATGTGCTTAAGAAAACAGGTGCAGTAGATGAATGTGTAATGTGGGTCTTACTACCCCTTCGGATTCTGCTTTGAAATGTGCAGTAGTGGTGGTGAAAAATAAAGAGAATACTTCACCTGTAAACATACAGGAGAAAAAGAAAACACTGCTATGGCTTCTGAAACTGACATCAACCTGCAGATTGAAATAAAAAGGAACAGAAGTGGGACATTAAGCTATGAGACTGAATATGCAGACAGGCAGAAATGGCCACTCCAAGATACAGAAGATTTAATGGCATGATCATGGGAGTGAAGCACAGGTCCATTGAGTAACAAATTCAATGGATGCAATAATGCAGACTGAAACTGGCTTTACTGATGGACTGAAGGAAAAACTGTATGAAACTATATAAGGTTTTGTCAGAAGAGGGGTACATCTGAGAAATCTGACTCTGCAGAATGAAGGAAAATATAATGGATGACTACCTGTTTATGTGATGCTAGAACTGTGTCTATGGTCATAGATATAGAAAAAGATTGTTAGATTAGGGACTTACATTTTAAAGTAGTTATTAGACATTAGACATGCTAAAGGGTAAAATAAACGGTGTTTCTTTTATGCATAAAATACAGATAAACAGAAAAAAATAACCTTATTGTCAAGCATGAGAGACAGTTTATTAGAAAGGAAAGATAAGCATAAAGTGTGTAAAAAATACAGGGCTACAGAATGTTCTTTTCTCAAGGGAAAGATACAATCTTGTCAGCTACAGAATGTTCCTTAATGGAATGTTAAATAAGACACATACGAGACAAAGCCTGAGACCAAGGTTAGAAAAAGTAAATACGGAAAATTACTGGACTGAAGCAATATAATATGTTATGTTCAGAACAGCAGTTCAGTTAAGGTTAGTGAGTTTGTTTTGCCTGTTACTTCAGAGAAGATTACCGACACTCGAGCCTGTGTACAGAAGACAGGTCATATAAAGACTATATTAGTTTACGTTGTTCAGGACAATCAGAATATGACATGCAGTAACTTTGAACACTAATTATTTATCAGCACTGTTAATGAATACAGTATTCAGATATCATGAACATCTAATAAAGCCTTATTAAATGAACTACAGTGTTTGGAGAATTCATTCTGAAAAGTACACAAGACTTGGTCCATAAATGAGAGACCGGCACCTGTTCAGCATGAGCTTGGGTAATTAACAGCTAATGACTTTTGTTCTCAGTCTCATTACAGTGCTTCCAGCTAATTACAGTACAGTACAGTATTATCAATTCTTACAATGATGCCAGCACAGGCCTGCTGTCTGGGGAGAGATATATAATTCTTGCAACCCAGCAAGCAGCTACTCTGGACAATCTGAAAATCAGAGACAGTTGAAGTGTGTAACCCTTTCAAATCCATTTTCCAGTGCAGCATATATTTTCTTCAATTCACAGTGACTTTTTTTCCAAGACAATACAGCAAAAGTAGTATGGGCATTTCAACAACACTCCAGAGGCTTTCCAGCTGAGAGGCCCCAGTAAAGGTAATCAATGGTGCTACAGACCACTCTCAGTAAATGTATCGTTCATTTCCAGACTTGGTCACACTACGTGTGTTCTACAAATATCTACAGAATAGCAGTGTTTCATTCAACTACATGTGTTCTATAGTGTAAATCAGCCTTATCAAAAAAATCAAACAGAAACAGCTGCAGTAAGTAATCCTTTCAAATACAGTTTTACTGCAATAGCCAGCTTGATTTCAAGGTTTCATTAACAGTTTATAGTGACAGCAAATATTTCATAACAGACTCTTCAGCAGCATACCAGCGTTCTTCCATAAATAGAGCTGTAAACTCTATACAGAATAAGCTAGAAATTATGGCATGACAGTTTCTCATTAAAACAGTATTACTTCATGCAAAAAATGGACACAGCATACGACCTCTAACTAAAGTGCACAGACCAGTGTTTAAGCCTCAAACAACTTCAGAAAACCAGTATTAAATCAAAGCATTGTTTCTTCAAAACATAAAATACATTATCCAGTTAACAGCTATCTCCACGAACTTTCAAGTTTCCAGTGTGACGTCACACAGCCAAAAAGCAAGAAAAAGGCTAATAAGCTACAGACGACAGCAAACATTCTTCCAAAACCATAAAGTTATGTAAGACCTCATATGTAGTTTTTTAGTTACAAGCTCAAAAACATGTCAAGTAATACTGCTACAGTTAAAACGTCAGTAAATCTTTGGTTTAAGTTTAAAAATATTCTCTTAAAGTTAAAAGCTATTTGTTCAAGAATGTTAAATATTTCTAAATGCAAAAGGGTTAAATCACAAAAACAAGTTTATGAGTCTGCTTTTGTCACTACGGGTTTAGACTTAATTAATCCTTGTGTAACTGCTTCAGCACATACAATTCAACATAACACTTTCAGTTGTAGTATAGTTTCACATACAGATGTTCAGAATGTAATACATGTAATTCAAAATACAGAAGTATGTTGCAGTAGTAAACATACAATTGTCAACACAGTCAACATACATAACATGCAGGCAATGTCTCCAGTTCACATTACTTCATCTAATTTCTTATTTTCAGAATCAAGTGCAATGTTTGCAATAAAGCGAGATACGAGGAATCAGAGTGCAGATTTAAATAAAGTATATTCCAGTGTAACAGAAAAACAGATTTCAGTGCTAAGTAAAATAATGCATTCCATAGCTATCTGTAAAGATCAGAGCATTAATCTGTCACTGTTTAAGGTTAAAAAAATAATATTTCTTTGTTTACAGGCAAATCAGCTTCAGTTACACATATATCTTTATTAAAAGGCACAATTGCAGTTTTGTCAGAATTTAAAAGGTCGAAAATTATAGCAGCTAACAGTTCAAAGTGTAACAGCTCTGTATATACTGTTTTAGACTTCAGTAAAGAGATTTGTGCAAATGTACAGATTTTAAAGAATTGGTTACAACAGAAACATGCAGATTTATGGGTTAAAGATAGAATAAATTCCAGTTCAGCTGACACAGCTGAAGTGCGGAGAAAGACATATTAGGTATGGTCAGTTAGGAAAAAGGGTAACCGTATGTCTCTATGTCTTGTAAGGTATATCAGAACTAACAGTCAAATTAATTAGCAGAATAAAGGGTTTGCAGTTACAGTTGGCAAATTAATTTTTTGTATTATTGTTCTGTTTAGCAGTTATTAGTTAAGAGCTTTGTATTAAAGTGCTGCAATGCATAACAATATTGTAATATAGACAGAGACAAAATAATGTTTGCTAGTTTACAGAATGTAAAATTTAAAGTCAATGCTAGATTGTAAAAGTGACAACACTGTTAAAAATTCAGATCCTATGTATAAAAGAGTACATTATGTAATCAGTTTGAGACTGTATGTTTCATATGGAGATGGCAGTTTGCCAAGCACATCAGCTCAGATTACAGCCAGCCCAGCAAGCTGAATTAAAGACAGTGCTATCATTTTAATACATTTACAGTTTTACTATTTATCAAAAAAAATTGAAGAGAGTAATAATAAATTCTTGCAGCATTCAGTATTATTGGAAAGTTAAATGACTTCAGCTGAAGAAACAGTTATGGTAGGACAGTGTGTGGAGTTTCACTCACAAAACAGTATGTTAATATCTAAGGGTCACGAGACAAAAAGTTCAACAGTTAAATTTAATTTTACAGAGGTGCAGAAATGTACAGTGTTACATTACTACTTTGAGTTTCATTTAAAATTAGTTCAGGGACTTGATACAGCTATCAAGTTAAGTGTAAGTGCTACAGCCAAGACCTTAGAGGAAGCTGTCCATTTAGTGGTTAGACAGAAACAGATTCTGCATGTAAAAAAAACAGTGTCCAAAATACTGAACATAAAAAGACAAGGGTGTAAATGCTGGTATTAATGACTTAGTTCCAGTTGTTTCCAATAAAGCTAGACAGGTTATTCAGTGTATCTTTGTCTGGATGGTTTAAAATCTGAACCAGACACAGCACCAACAGTTCCTACAGCTCCTGCTCCCAGTAAAGTTGACACTGATTTACTGTTTTCTGAAGGGAGTGCACATAGTGCACGGGTAGAGACAGGAAATATTGTTAGCTTTTCAGATACAAGGCAGCCCACTATGGTTAATGACTGGGCAAATGACGAAGTAATGTACAAAGTTTGAGCCCAAGGGATAATCAGAACTATGCTGTAACTCAGGTTAATGTTGCCAGTGACATAGCAGATTTTCAGAATATGTATAAAGGCTGTGATAGTTCAGCACTGAATCAGTTACTGTATTTGACTTAATTCCTGGTTGAAAAGGACGGCAGACCACTTGATACAGAGGCTTCAGTTTCAGTTACAACCAGATCTCTGCCAGAGGACCCAAGTATAATTCTCACGCTATCAGGGTTTGAAGGGTCAAAGGTAGCTGCTGTCAGCTGCAGGCCTTTGAAAATTAGACTTTTAAATAAAGCCAATCAGCTTGAAAAAAAATAACAGCAAAATTCTTGTTACATTCCCATTGTGACAGTACCATTTTGGAAATGAACATTATGTCATAATTAGGTGTTGTGTTAGATTTTAATAACAAGATATTGTAAAAAATAAAGATGCTATGATATCAGTTTGCCTACAGACTTGCAAGAGTTTATTAGCAGTGAATGTTTATTTCATGCAGAAAAATGTAAATAAGGTCAGGGCAATAAGCAATGTTGTAACTGTTATGTTATTTTAAGGACTTGATACTAAATAAAATCAAAGACCTTAGCTACCCAGCCTTGCACAAGAAATAAAAAGAAGAGGTTTAAAAGGCCTAACTATAAAAAGGACACTTCAACATTAAAGCAGGCCTTTCTTTACCTCATCAGTGACACAAAACAGTGCAGAGTAAAATCTGGCAAGAGTTGTGGTGCAGAAATTGACTGTCTATGTGTTTCAGTTATTTCTTCAATGTTTGTTTAAGGTTAAAATGTATGAGCTAAAGCAAGTATGCATGTTTTCAGACAATGTTCTTATGTTTTCAGGTTCATGGTAACAACTGTACAGCAGTACTGGTTTTTCAGTCTGTGTTCAGAAAGATTCCAGTTTATTTGTGTTTAGTTAACACAATCAAAATGTTCTCATGTTTTTAGACAATTGTACAATAGTATTAGTTTCAGTCTATATATGTTCAGACAATAATGGTTTTCAGAATATAACATGTACCAGTTTCAGTTATGTTTTATCTGTGTTTAAACACTGTAAAAAATATTCCTTTAGTATTAGTTTAGTTTCCAAAATATACGCAGCTATTTTAAATGTTCAGTATAAGCTAATGTAAATTTTAGTCAAGTTTCAGAATATGACATTCATATTCAGTTATGTTGTCAGTATAGTACATTTTAGTCAAATCTCAAAATAATTCACATTATTCAGTCATTAGTTAAGGGTAAAGTAACAGAATTACATTATTTACTCATTAGCTAAGGGTAAAGTAACAGACTTATTTGTAACAGGCTTATTACATTATTCAGTCATTAATTAAGGATAAAGTGACAGACTTATTTGTAACAGGCTTATTACATTATTCAGTCATTAGTTAAGGGTAAAGTAACGGAATTACATTATTTAGTCATTAGTTAAAGGTAAAGTGACAGACTTATTTGTAGCAGGCTTATTACATTAGTCAGTCATTAATTAAGGATAAAATGACAGACTTATTTGTAACAGGTTTATTACATCATTCGGTCATTAGTTAAGGGTAAAGTAACAGAATTATTTTTTACAGGATTATTAAAATAAGTCTGTGAAATAATAGGTAGTAATAGTTATTCAATGCACTCAAGGCATAACAGGGAAGGCATAATTTGTTAATCAGTTCACAGATTACAGTGCAAGTTTACAGATTACAGTGCACATTACATAATTATTGTACATTAGTCAGAAATAAGGATACTAACAGACAATACAAAGGTATAGACTTGAAATACAGAAAGTATAGGTTTTAGTAAACTATTATAACTCATAAATATTCATAAAAAACATTAAAAGGTAAGTAGCACTATAAAGCAAATTTAAATAAAAATTTATAGACACAAGTTAACACAAAATATGGTAATTATGCTTCAAGATCACTTATAAAGTTATCTTTTTAGTGCAGATTTCAATTAGTCTTCAGAAAATAGCCATCATGCTTGATAGGCTATACAATATGAAGCAGAGAAAACCTCTATATCCGATGCAGTAAAAGGAAATTAAGGTAAAATGTATAACAGAGGTGAGCCAAGTGGACTCAACGGTTGAGGCAGATCTGGCAAAAATCCAAGACATGCAGGGGGGCTAATAAAAGAGCACAATGCAAAGTTGCCAGTCTAGTCCTGGGAGTAAGGTTGTATGTGTACAAAACAGAACAAAGGGCACTTTTGCCCTACATACCGAAATTATTGGCTAAGCAGCTAATCAAGTACAACCATCAGCTACTAGGTCATATAGGTTTTTAGAAAATTTGGCCTATCATAAAGTATAAGTTTTAAAATCCTCAGCTGAAAAAAATCTATGTAAAGAAATTCAGGAGGCATGTAGAATATGTTTGCAGACTAACCCTATGTTAAAAAAACTCAGCTGCAGAGAGTGCCAGTTTCAGAGAAAGGATGGTACAGTTTACAAATGGATTTTGCAGGACCTCTTCCTCCAGTAAAAGGGGGTTTAAATAATGTACAGGTTTTAAATATATCACTCATATATCAGAATGTAGACTTAAAGACTCTAAAGACTATAAATCTAGGTAATATAAAAAAATAAAATCATAAAGTTAAGAGACTTCAATGCAAACAGGTCATAAATGCTCAAGTGACACCTAGTGGTCAAAATTAAAATTGCAGGATGTAATGTGATCCTATCTCGCCTACATTCTGAACTGATGGGTTCGGAGCCGATCCTCGGCTCCGACTCGGCACGCTATACTATAGAACGAAGTCTCTTATTGGCTGAGCTATCCCACATCCCAGGATGCACCACCACTGCTTCCCCAGATCTCGTTTGCCGCTTCTACAGCAAAGACGTGGTCTCGGACTTGGCTGAGCTAAGTGCTTGTTACTTAAAAAAATTTCTGTCAGAACTTTTTTCTAATCTACCCAAAAGCTGTTTTAACAGCTATTCGTTGTTGTGTGACTGTGAGATTGAGTCTTTTGGTGGTAAAATTGTTTTAGTTTGAGGGAAAGGATCCCGTTTAAGTTAGAGGGGCCTTGCCCTCGCGCGTTGTTGAAGCTTTTTTTGTGTGAGCCTTTTCTGTGGTAGTAGTCTAGATTTGGGTCAAGTGATCCCGTTTAAGTTGGAGGGGCCTTGTCTTCAGTTTACGTATTTCTTTAAGCTATTTTGTTATTAGCATATTTAAAAGAATTTTTCTGTGGTAGTGATTTGTGTGTCAACATGTCGAAAGAGCACAGACCATCAGGATTCAAAAAATGCTCTAAATGCAGTTACAAAATGTCCATTACGGACGACCACTTTTTGTGCGTTTATTGTTTAGGCCCTAAGCACCTTCAAAAGTCATGCAGCGTTTGTCACGCGTTTTCCTCCCGTGTCCTCCAAGAGAGGAAAAATAAATTGATTTTAAAAGGGTTTATCACCCCTTCCTTTGAGGAGGCTTTATCTTCTTCCTCTTCACCTTCAAAGAAGAAGAAATCGTCGGCTCCAACCAGCCCGTCGGAACCGGCTACAAAGAAATCTCGGCAGGCTTCTCCGTCAGCTCCACGGACTTCGGAGCCGAGGGTGGAACGGTCTGCCTCGATGCCTCCAGCCTCGACACCTCTGGCTTCGGAGCCGACGGCTAGAGCTTCGAGAGGCGGGTCACCTTCATCGGCTCCACTGTCTTCAGAGCCGATGAGAGTTGCCCGCTCAGACTCTTCCCCTTCGGCGCCAAAGTCCACTTCGGCTCTGAGGGAAATTGCAATGGTTGTGGAGTCTCCCTCAGCACCGATATTTATCGAGACTATTCGGAGCCGGTCCCCCAGTCCTTCGGAACCGGTGGAGAAGTCGACTCGAACTCGTTTGATCTCTTCTCGGTCTTCGAGAATGTCAGATTCGGACATAGACAGGGTGCTTCAAAGGCTGTTTCAGTCTCCGGTCTTTCAAAAGTTGGTTTCGGCTCCAGCCCAGTCGGCTCCGGAGCCGGTTGCCCACCCTGTTGTCTTGGTTCCTCCTCCAACAGCCTTGGCACCATTGGAGACGGTGCTGGTGGAGCCGGTGGAGGTTTTCGGGTCGGTTCTGACCCTTACTCCAACCCCGCCCTTCGGGTCGGAGTTCGGTACACGGACCTCCTCTGTCGGCCCCGGGGGTGATGCTTCGGGACCGATGCTTTCGGTTCCGAGCCTCCCTCTCGGTGCGTCGGCTGCTGGAGTGCCATCTACTGTTGTGGCCTCGGGGGTTGGACCTTCCCAGGAATCTGGGGGTCCCGCCTTCAGGGCCATGAGGAGTGCTTTGGCCAAATCTTCTTTGGCCACCTCCACCGTCTCACCTTCACCTTCCCTTGGCACGGAGACTGGTTCCTTTGTAGTCCCCCTGTCTCAAGACAGTGGAGCCCTGGGGCCTGAGGCCACCCCCATCGGGGGTTCCCTCCTTCCTGAAGGTCCCTCTGAAGCATCTTCGGAGGAACCTCCGAGGAAGAGACAGTGCAAGAGGAAGCACGTCGACTCCCCTGACGAGTCTCTCACCTCGGACACCGACCTCGATGATGCAGAGGGTCCCCAAGTCGCCCTCGGATGATGTCTCCTTGGACATTTTGGAGATCCTGAAGCAACGAGGCGACTGGCAGTCCAAACCCTTCCGCTGAGGAGTCGGTATTCCTCAAGGCCTTCGGGCTCAGCCCTCTGCCTCCTGGGTGTCTCCGCCCTTGATGAGCTTCTGGATTTGATCTCTCAAGGGCATGGGAACACCGATTCTGTGGAACCGTGCCAGCTCGCCCCAATAAATTTCTCTCAGCACCCCCTGAAAAGGATTTTCTCTCCAAAGGTGTGGTTGTAGATGCTCTGGTGGTGGCATCTGCTACCCAACAAGATGTGGCAGAGGCTTCAACGTCCATCCATCCTCCTAATAAAGAGTCTAGGAGCATGGATCGGTACGGGAAGCGCACCCTTACTTCAGCAACCTTTACTTTAAGGTCTCTGAATTATTTGACGCACTTCACCAGACTTCAGAGGGATCTGGTCAAGGAACTTTCAGATACCCTCTCTGGTAACTTACCTGAGCAGTTGGCCCAGATGGTTAACTCTCAGCTGGCTACCCTATCATCGTTATCGAACTCGTCCATGAGGCTCATTTCATATGCAGCCGAGGGGACGAGCAGAGCGGGCGGAACAGGCGTTGCTCACGAACAAGCCTGGCTCTGCCTGTGTCATTTTATGGAGGCCTTTAAGTCTTCCTTTGCCGACGCCTCCCTTTGATGGGTCCTCTCTGTTTGGACCCAAGGTACAGGACACCTTGACTCGCTGTGAACAAGAGGGTAAGACTTTAACTGCCGTAGGGGCATGGTTTTCAACTCCTTCAGGCCTTATCCCAAGGCTAGAAGAGGGGAAAATGTGGTTCCAGAATCTCAAAAGCCTTACTCTTCGCAGCAGAGCGATCCCCTTCTAGAGGCAGAGGAGGGGAAATTTTTCAGGAAGACACCGTCCCAGAGGCGGCGGAGGCCCCCGCAACACTGGAGACCGTGAGTCCTTTCGTGGCTCCTCAACCTTCCAGAATCCCTGAAGGAGTGCCCGACTGTGCAGCTCCGGAGCCAGTCGATGGTCGTTTTTCGAAGCACTTAAAGGCCTGGGAGAGTATCACTCAGGACCGATGGGTGCTCCGAATCATCGCCGGAGGTTACACCATCCCTTTTTCTCAACCCCCCCTCCTTCCATCCCAAAAAATCCCGGACCCGCCACCCAGTCAACGGGATCTTGCAGCCAACGAAATATCAAAGCTGCTTCAAAAAGGAGTCATCCAACCTGTCCCCGCAGGCCAGACCGGATTGGGGACTTACTCAAGATTCTTTTTGGTGCCAAAAAAGACCGGGGACTTGAGGCCCATTTTGGATCTCAGCAAGCTAAACCGATCACTGAAAAAGTCCAAGTTCCGGATGGTCACCTTGCAATCCATTCTCCCGCTGCTGGAGAAAGGTGTTTGGATGTGCTCCATTAGTCAGAAATAAGGATATTATCACAGACTGATAGATCAGGCATCCAGGAGACTTGAAATACAGAAAGTATTCCAGGTTTTAGTAAACTATTATAACTGCCACCTAAAGGCGCCTATTCATAAAATCTACATTAAATCTCTAGGTAAGTAGCACTATAAAGCAAATTTAAATAAAAATTTATAGACACAAGTTAACATACTGGAAATGAGGGTGGTGCTTATGCTTCAAGATCACTTATACAGTTATCTCCCCAGTGCACGATTTAAATCAGTCCGAAAATAGCCATCATGTTGATAGTCTATACCTGAACAAGCAAGGAGGGACCAGATCTATATCCAATGCAGAGAGGCCATGAAGGTATGGGAAAGGTATAACAGAGGTGAGCCAAGTGGGCTCAATGGTTGAGGCAGATCTGGCAAAAATCCAAGACATGCAGGGGGGCTAATAAAAGAGCACAATGCAAAGTTGCCAGTCTAGTCCTGGGAGTAAGGTTGTATGTGTACAAAACAGAACAAAGGGCACTTTTGCCCTACATACCGAAATTATTGGCTAAGCAGCTAATCAAGTACAACCATCAGCTACTAGGTCATATAGGTTTTTAGAAAATTTGGCCTATCATAAAGTGTAAGTTTTAAAATCCTCAGCTGAAAAAAGCTATGTAAAGAAATTCTTTCTTGGAGGCATGTAGCAATTACATCAGCCAGTTTGCAGACTTCAACCCTATGTGTCAAACCACCATACCTGTTTTTTCACAGGATAGAGTATCCCTCAGACCCGACATCCTTTGTTCCTTTGTTCTTGTTCTAATTTTTGTTTTTCTAAAATCAATGAACTTCCAGTTTTCTTCCCGAGTATTCAACAGAGCGGAGTAGTATATTCTTCTTTCACACCTGTCCCACAGACATTCACGCTTTCTATTTGGATAGGACGCAACAAACACGAAAAAAACAGATCAGTTTGTGTCCTTTTTCACAATAAATTGGGCAGCAAAGCAAAAGTCACTATTGCCAAGTGGATCAGGGACTGTATCAGTCATATACTACACATTCTAACAAAGAGCTTATAGCTGCAGAGAGTGCCAGTTTCAGAGAAAGGATGGTTCCACAGTTTACAAATGGATTTTGCAGGACCTCTTCCTCATCAGTTCAAAAGGGGTTTAAATAATGTACAGGTTTTAAATATATCACTCATATATCAGAACTTTAGATGTATGGGATCCATCTCACCTACATTCCTAATAACCCACCCTCCTTCCCCCTGCCTAGGAGATCAGAAGAGACCGGACAGTCCGAGTTCAACTGTTTCATCTCTTGAAACACCTGGCAATATTATATCAACAGTCTATGTGTGTGCATGTGTGCGGACAAACAAGATCTGGGGAAGCAGTGGTGGTGCATCCTGGGATGTGGGATAGCTCAGCCAATAAGAGACTTCGTTCTATAGTATAGCGTGCTGAGTTGGAGCCGAGGACTGGCTCCGAAACCATCAGTTCAGAATGTAGGCGAGATGGATCCCATACATCTAAAGTTATGGTAAGTACATAACTAAAAGTTTACCAAATACAATTTTTTTTTTTTCAGATTATGAGTCAGGTCGCATAATGCTGTATACAGTAGTTAGCAATATAAATGTAAGGTAACTACAGAAGTAGGACCCCGCAGACTTTTATCAGGGACCTCAGGGGCAACTGTTAGATTAGGGACTTCCATTTTAAAGTAGTTATTAAACATTATACAGGCTAAAGGGTAGACCGGACGTGGTGGTGCAGCGATTAGCATTGTTGCCTCACAGCAAGAGGTTCTTCGGTTCGATTCTTGGCCTGAATTCCTTCTGTGCAGAGTCTGCATGTCCTCCCTGTGGCTGCATAAATGATAAAGACATGCAGGTAGGTGTGTGAATGGGTGTGCCTTCCATGAAGGTTGGGCGTCAGGCTGGCACCTCGGCACAGTAAAAATCCACTGCCAATCATTAGCAGACCGGAGTTCCATTGTGGCGACCCCTAACTGGGAAAAGCTGAAAAGATACTGCTATATAGGCTAAAGGGTAAAATAAATTGTGTTTCATTTATGCATAAAAGGCAGTTAAGAAGAAAGTAAAATAACCTTGCTGGTCAAGCATGAGAGACAGTTTATTAGAAAGGAAAGATAAGCATAAAGTGTGTAAAAAATACAGAGATACAGAATGTTCTTTTCTCAAGGGAAAGATATAATCTTGTCAGCTACAGAATGTTCCTTAATGGAATGTTAAATAAGGCACATACGGGACAAAGCCTGAGACCAAGGTTAGAAAATGTAAATAAGGATAATTACTGGACTGAAGCAATATAATATTTTGTGCTCAGAATAGCAACTCAGTTAAGGTTAGTGAGTTTGTTTGACCTGTTGCTTCAGAGAAGATTATAGACACTCGTGTCTAAGTACAGAAGACAGGTCATATAAAGACTATATTAGTTTACATTGTTCAGGACAATCAAAATATGACGTGCAGTAACTTTGAACACTAATTGTTTATTAGCACATTTAATGAAGACAGTATTTGGATATTGTGAACATCTAATAAAGCCTTATTAAATGAACTACAGTGTTTGGAGAATTCATTCTGAAAAGTACATAAGACTTGGTCCATAAAGGAGAGACTGGCACCTGTTCAGCACAAGCTTAGGTAATTTAACAGATAAAGACTTTTGCTCTCAGTCTCATTACAGTGCTTCCAGCTAATTACTGTATAGTACAGTATTTTCAATTCTTACAGAGCTATTCAAGCTCCAGAGGTAAAGATAAAAACATTTGCTCAAAGGCTACAGGATTCTAAAGAATCATTACCTCCCAGAACTGCTGTTGAGAATGAAATATACATTTGTATTGGAAGTCTAGTCACAATAAAATGTAGTACAAGAAATTTGGAGTTCATGTACAGACACTAAGCTTGACTACAATGTTTCCCATAGATTTTTTTCTTTTCCATATCAGTTTGCAAATATCTGGCAAAGAAGGTTCTGTTAAAGAAAGGGGATATTAGTATTAGCCACATGACATGCTAGCTAAGGCTGTCATATAATATAGTGAATAATTGACAGCCTGTCCTGGAAAAATGGGAGGATTTATTAAGGGGGAAAATAAAATAAAACTGTGCATTGTACATAAGGAATAAATCACATTCAAATTATGCTTCATGACAAAAACCGAGGTGTGATCATCTCTGCAGGGTAGTCTTGAATGTGCTTACTAGTGAAGTGGGTTTCTGAAATGCAGGCTTTGTCTGTGTACAGCTGACACATATGATGCTTAGGATCTGAGTGTACTCTCTAAATTAAACACAATATCTACATAGAGAGAGAGTGACGAACAATCCTTTCAGTAACTTCCTTTATGTAACACCAGAACACAAAATATTAAGAATGAATTACTGATGGGAAAAGCCTGGACATCTGAACAAAGATGATGGAAACGAGAAAGGAGGTAATGTAAGATGGCAAAAAAAAGGCTAACATATAGTCATAGAATGTGTAGTTAAAAATAAGGAATTAAAAGGAGGTGAAAGTGAAGCAGGATTTATAATGATGTAAAGCACATTGTATTCCAGGAGAATGATGGAGCAAAGACTTGATGAGAAGTCTGATTGTGGAAAGAAATAGTTGAGAAGAGTGAATAATAAAAAGACATCTTTAGCAACAAACACTGTTGTAGAACAAAGCGGAGCAGATAATGTTACACATTCATTCATTCTATAGTGCAAGCTTCATTTCAAGATCTAGAAACTTTCCTGAGACACGGCCAGTGCAATACAGAACAATAATCCTGGATGGGACACAAGCCTACCACAGAACACGCATACACACAAAAAGCAGCATGCACGCATATGTGCAACTTGGAAAACTTCACATTCAGCTCATAGAATGCCTTTGAGATATGGGAAGAAACTAGATCACTTCACAAAACCTACACAGACACAAGAAGACATAGAATGCACTCAGAAGTCACCTCAGCCCAAGACTGGACTACATAACAATAGCAATAGGGCTACAATGTATCATTATACCATCTTATTTTAAAGTAGTTATTTTACAGTGAACTGCAGAATTAGATTACAGTTTAAAACCATGGTTAAAGTAATAATAATAAAAATTAAATTAGTGTAAATTTATAACATGAAATACAGGCCAGTCAAACAAATTAAAGATGAAAAAAATAAGTTATGTCTTACCAGATCATGGCTCCACAAACTCACACAAGTGAATCCAGGTGTACCTTCTAAGGGCTATGCCTGGACCCGCCATTCTGGCCAGATGTAAGAAAGATGGGAAGACTCTTTCTGCTGTAGGTGTACGTTTCTTCACACCTCAACGGCCCTACTCTAGGAACCAGAGAAGTTGGAGACTATGGTTTAAGAAGTTCCAAGGGCCTTTCCAGGACTCACATGGCAAAGATTTTCCCTGGGGCAGAGGGGGAAATAATGGAAGACATCACCCTAGGGGCAGAGGTGGCCCACAGAACCAGGAGTCCAAAGATTCCTTCTCTGGTACTTCCTACCAGCACTCCTGAACAGAGGTCTGACTGCCTTCCTCTGGAGGCAGTCGGGGGACAGTTATCCCTGCACCAACCTGCCTGGCAACTGATAACTACAGACAAATGGGTGCAGGGAATCATATCCAGAGGTTACAATATTCCACTTTCGATAAGTCCAAGACCCCAAAAAAGACTCCCAGATGTTCTACCAAGTCACAGGGAAGCAGCAGTAACAGCAATTCAAAAACTGCTCAACAAAAGTGTCATCCAAAAAGTCCCACCAGGCCAAATAGTATCCGGGTTTTACTCAAGGTTCTTTTTAGTGCCCAAAAAAACAGGGGACTGGAGACCCATTTTGGATCTCAGCCAGTTCAACAAACCAAATTTCGGACGGTCTCGGTACAGTCTATACTTCCATTCGTGGAAAAAGACATTTGGATGTGCTATATAGATCTCAAGGATGCATACTACCACATAAAAATGGACAAATGCCCCAGGAGGTTCCTGTGCTTCCGGCTGGAAGTCAGTCATTTCCAATTCAGAGCACTGCCGTTTGGATTCACCACAGCCCCCAGAGTGTTCACCGAATCACCTCCTTGTTAGGAGGATGGATAGTTGGACTTTCCTCAGCAAGTTCCTTTTTAGTGGTTGCCGCTATCACCATGGCATGCATGGGTATGCCTTTCGCCTAATGTTGCTCTTCTTTGGCAGTGGAAAGGATCTGGTCAGGTCTCCTGGAGATTGGTTCAATGGAGTCAGGTATCTTCCACTCCCACTGCGCAATCAGTTTAATGAGCTTGTCAGTGGGCAGAGAGATCCAAGAGGTAAAATGTTGAGTATGAAAACCCTCCAGGTATACCAACTCCTCTGAAGAAGGTTGAAGGGAAGACCAGCCACCCCTCTGCTTCAGGATCTCAAGGATGTCCCCGAAGGAAACATCATCAGGGTGTGACCTGGGGGAACCTTCCCTTTCATCAATGTCAGTATCTTCTGTCAGTACCTTCGGTGAAAGACTCCACCGGGAAGTCTAAAGTGCTTCCTCTTGCACTTTTTTCCACAGGTACTTCCTTGGGGGGAGGTTCCAGGGAAGCGTCTGAAGAGGAAACCACCCAAGAGGGTTTTTCCTAGGGCGTTTGTGTCCTCTTTTCCAGGGAAGAGACCGATGGAAGCTCTGGTCAAGGAAAAGCAGAAGTCTGGCCTGACATGGCAGAGACTGTGAGTCCCCAATGGACAAGGCCTTCTCCATGATTTGGAAAGCTGGCCCCCTGTAGAGGGATAGGAGCCTTGAACAAAAATAGAATCCTTCAGAACAGAGGTCCCACCTGCTCTGTGGAGGTGACCCCTGAAACCAAAGCCTGGGTTGATCCGAGAGCCAAAGCACCAAGGGTCATGGAAGGATCCGGAATTAACAAAGTTGATCCATGCACCTCGGAACTGGCCAGAGAGCCTCAACCTGAGTGGCCTCTGGTGCTAAAAGCCTGGAGGAGCTCAAGGCAACCCTTGGTTCTGGAGAAAAATTTCCTACCAGAACCGAGACAGCCGAAGCCGGAAATGTCTGAACCGTGGGCTCCAATGACTTAGAAGGAGTTTGAGGAGGAAGAATGGATGATGTCGTAATAGGGCCGGTCCCAGTGCCGACTTGGCTAGGAGCTGAAGACCATCCCCTCACCATCAGGATCTGATCCACCAGTCTCATAATGTCTGATTGACAGACACTCTTAGTGGATCGAACCGTAGAATTCGAAGGAGACCTAGGGGGTCTCGGTTCAACAAAGGGGCTCGGTGGTCTGTCCTTGAATGGATCTATAGAAGGAGAATATCTGGATCTTGGAACTAAAATAAACTCTGACTGCTCCAGTACCAATAAGTCCCTTGGTGCCGAGGCAGCTGAAGTCCACTGCAAAGTCTTAGTAGGTGCCGAATCGTTTTTGCCATTTGGTGCTGAGGAATGTTTTGACATCAAAGGCTGCTTAGAAATCTTTTTAGGTGGTTCTAAACTGCTTGGAACTGAAGAAGAAGATGATGATGAAGAAGAACTGGCTTCTGTTTTGGACCCAGAAATGGCCTCTTCAAAGTCAACTTTTAGCAGTCCTTTAAGAATACGTTTATTTCTCCATTCAGTGAGTGCCCTAATGAAGAAACTATGGCATATTGAACAATCCTTCTGCAGGTCAACTTTACCCAGGCAATAAACACACCACACATGCCCATCCAAGTTGGGCATTTTTCTCTCACATTTTTGGCACCTTTTAAACCTCGAGGTGCCCTTAGATGTCTTGGCTGGGGATGCCGATTTCTCAACCATAATGGAAGCAAACACACACAAACATGCACGGACTCACTCAAAGAAGAAGTTTTTTGTTTTTTTAATAACAAAGAAAAGGAAGGGAAATACCAGTGATGGTATTGAAAAGAATACCTAAGTAGGTACAAAGAAATACCAACAATGGTACTGAGGAAAGGACTACCAATGGTAGTAAAAGTAGAGTGAGGGAGACACACACACACACACACACACACACACACACACACACACACACACACACACACACACACACACACACACACTGCTAAGATACGAGAGGAGCGAGTAGAGAAAAAAGACAGTAGAAATTGAAGAGAAATTTATAAAACTGAAAACTGAAAAAAAGATATTTTTAAAGATAAAACTTACTTTATAAGCCAAAGCTCAAGATCAGTCATACGCATCTGACACAGAAAGCGGCAAATGAGATCTGAGGTAATTTAGAGAGGAGCATTATGTGTAACGCCTGGCTCGACAGTTTAGAAGGCACAAGCTGAAATAAACTACCAAGTCAGTTCTGAGGCTCGGAACCAAGCCCACAGTCAAGGATTACGTGAAGATTGACAACATCAGATTAAATATTTTTAGATATGCTGCAAAAGACCACAACAACATACATTTACAAAATAAAGAAAGAAACAAAACAGCAGATTTAAAGTAAATCACAGAGCATTCCAGAATCTTTTTTGAAAGCTGTCATGATGGGACAGCTAAAGACAAAGAGACACAAGGGAAGAGTTTAGAAACCAGACAGTAATGTCTCGTATATAAATCTGGCACCCAGCAAAAACATACACACACACACACAACACACACACACACACACACACACACACACACACACACACATCCAAACAGCTGCAGTCATGACTTTACACACACACACACACACACACACACACACACACACACACACACACACACACACACTCCACACCAATACACACACAGGCACACATGCACACACACACACACACACACACACACACACACATGCACACAAAACATAGACATACTTCTACAAATCCTGTTAGTTATGTTTACATACCTGTGAAATAAGTTCATACATAATTTATTACACTCAGTATTGTACAACATTATTATGCATAACAAATGCTACAGGTGTGAATGCTGTGGACACCTTCATCTATGTATGACATCAGATTTGCAACACAGACTTCAGGAAGTAGCAGCTTACAGTGATGTTAAGATATGTCCCTGCAAGGCTTTTGTTGATGCTGTTTCCTAAATATTTACTACATGAGAAATACATATAAATACAAAGTGCTCTACAGTAAAATAATCTGAGTTGGGAATTGTTGTATATACTGTAAGTGTACTTTAGCAGTTCATTAAGCTATTTGCTTTTAATTTTGTATTTTATAACAAAAAGAATCTGTACTGTCTACTGCTGCTTTAAGTAGTTAATTGCACTGTATTATACTGTATTGGTTAGCTGTTGTAGGTAGTTTGTGTGGTCTTCTTACACATGGGCTCTAAACCAGCTATTCTACATTAAGAAGGTGTTTTTCTGCACCCCTGCGGCAGAAGTGTGCTGATCTAACCTGTCTGAATTGGGGATTGGTGGTGAAAGGCTTATTGTGTGCTTTCCTGATTGGTAGTTAGCTTAAAACTTGTTTCTCTTTGCTCATATTTAAGCCTTGCATTTGCACAGTGCTGCTCTTCACTCAGAGGCAGTTAGCAGTGCACTGTATAGGTGCAAAAATCTAGGAGTTCAGTTTTTCCCCAAACAGCTGTCACTGAAACCCTTCCACGTTTTTCTGCTGCTCTTGGAGCAATTCAGTTGCGCACTGAACAGAGTTGTCTTATTGATCAACCTTAGCCTACACAAGGTATAGATCCCTCTTGTAGTCTCGGCACTACTAGCACAATCCTGTCATTCCCTTCTCTAATAAAACATACAGTAAGAGCCTGCTATCATGGATGGGCAGTTATCCCATCATCTCTCTTGCCAGCCTGATAGATATCGGTATCTTGAAGCAATGTAGCAATTGTCTCATGTATACTGACAACCACTTACTCCTGAACAAACAAATACTATATGTGAGAGATGTAATCACACTGTGAAATTGAAAACAAGACTTTCACATATGGACAAATGGAATACCAAACAGGTTGTCAGCACACACACACTTCCCACACTAAATAAAGACATGACACATAAACCCACAGATCCTGATGTACTCAGTAGTAACTTATCAAAAGATCAGAGGCCTCTCAAAAGGAAACCCCTTACACACATAACAATGCGAAAAAAAAGCACAACACATAATAACACACACACCAGTGTCTCAGCAAATAAGCCCATAAGGCGTAACACCACAAAACCTAAAGTACTGGTCATATGTGACTCCATTGTGAGACACACAGATGTTCCCTTCACCAGACTGGATAAGGAGCAGTTTATGGTCAGCTGTCTGTCAGGTGCCAGGATCTTTCAAGTGACTCAAGCACTCAAGTCGCACAACCACAAGTACAGGTATGACTCCATCATAGTCCATGTGAAGGTGAATGACTTGAGAAGTACGTCACTAGACTATATGAAGAGAGACAAAACTGAGCTCTCAGATTATGTTTCACAGGCAGGTATAAGCCTAGCGTTAAGCAGCATTCTACACTCTCCAAGGATGATGCCATAATACAGACAAAAAATTATTGCCTTTAACAATTGGCTTAGCTTCTGGTGTCAAGTCCAAGGAGATCGTAAATCTGTCAGCCTGGGAAGACATGGTTGACAGGCTACACTGCTTTGCCAGAAACAGCTTGCACCTGTCTTCTCTAGGCTTTCGGATACCGACAAAGGCATTAGCCACCCCTATTGTAGCTTTTTTAGGCAGTGTCAAAATGACCAACCTCTCGACATAAGAAAATCCTCTGTAGATAAATTCAAGGTACTGCTGCTAAATGCTAGGAATCTATACAAGAAACTGCACTCCCTGAAAGGATTCCTCACTTTGGAAGATCCTGACATCTGTGCTGTCACCTAGACATGGTTCAAAGGCACAGAAAGCACCTCGGCTGTCCAGGGCTACAATGTCTTCCATACA
Source organism: Protopterus annectens (assembly GCF_019279795.1). Lineage (NCBI taxonomy): Eukaryota > Metazoa > Chordata > Ceratodontiformes > Protopteridae > Protopterus > Protopterus annectens. The sequence goes on along the minus strand of NC_056744.1, from coordinate 1,645,632,519 downwards.
TTCAGACCACAAACTGAGTGTGAAAGAACCAAAGGAGGATATATATCCATCTTCATTAAGGATAAAGCTGTGGTGGTGGTGCTGCGGTAGAGTTGTTGCCTCACAATAAGACGTTGTCCTGTTCGATTCTCAGCTAAAGCGTCTTCTGTGCGGAGACGTGCGTGAATGGGCATACCTTCATTGAAGGTTGTGCGTCAGGCCTGGCAAGTCGGTATGTAAAAATCTACTGCCAATCATTAGCGGACTGGAGTTCCGCTGTGGCGACCCCTAACTGGGAAAAGCCAAAAGATAAAGCAACAACACCTTGACACTGGTCAAACAGTATGACTCTCTTGAGCTATTCCATGTCCAAATAAAAAGAAGTTATGTATCACCATAGTGTTCCATCTGTGTTGATACCTCTCATTTGCTCTTCAACATATGAGGTTTTGGATCCAAGCATCAGATCCGATTTGGCCGTACACCAAAGCTTCAGGCTCCCACATCCAAGCTCCTCCCCTAACCATAATGCTCCTCTCCTCCAAATTCCTCAGATCAAGTTTGCTGCATCAAGTTATATCATCACATAATAAAGGTAGAAAGAAATACCTAGAGACAATAGGAGAAGTCATGAAGGAATATTTCAGGAATTCAAACAAAAAGAAGTATTTGTCCAAACAAAGAATATTCCATTAGGTCCTTCCAAGGACAGGGGGATGGAGGGAGGGAAGGTTGAAAAGCAAATGAGAGGCAACAACACAGATGAAACGTTATGGTGAGTACATAACTTCTTTATCTGATGTTGTTGCCTTCATTTGCCTTTAACCTATGGGACAGAGTCCCCAGCTACAAAGAACTTGGGTGGCCTTTAAGAAGGATATTCCGGAGCACAATAGAACCAAAGGATGCCCTGTTCCTGGAAATAAGGTCTAGTTTGTAATGTGAGATAAAGGTATGATGGTCTGACCAAGTAGCTGCAGCACAAATTTCATAAAGGGGAAGCTTCTACCAGAAGACCTACGAAGTGTTGACAGGTCTAGGAGAACGTGCTTTAATGTGACATGGTAAGGGGATGTGCATTGTAGAATACGCAAGTTTAATACAACTGGTAATCCAATGAGCCAGAATTACCTTGGAAACTGGTTTACCCAGCCTGGGCTTGGAAAAGGAAACAAAATGTTGGTCAGATTTCCTAAAACGTTTGGTTCTATCCAAACAGAAGCAACATTGTCTGTGTACGTCTAACGTATGAAGTAGATACTCTCTTGTTTTGAAATTTGGGAATGAATACAGGCAAATTGCTAACTTGGTTTATGTTAGCCTCAGAAGCAACCTTGGGCAGAAAGGAAGGATTAGTGTGTAAAGTAACTCTGCCCTTGTGAAAAAATAAATACAGAGGCTTGCAAGACAGGACCTGCAATTCAGATGCTCTTTTGGATGATATTATTTATTTATTTATTTATTTATTTATTTTACATTTGTTGACCGGGATGGTCCGACTGGATACATGTCCATTTTCAGCGGAGGCCCGGGGAGAAAAGCTCCACAGAGAAAAAAAGTTACACTTTCATTTATATACAGATAAGTACACTACCTAATGCAAATACATAAAAATTCGAGGTTCACATAAACAGAATTAGAGATACAGATAAATACTTCACAATTGTTTTAGATACATTATAGTTGATATTCTAGGTTGATATCCCATTGCTTATAGAGTCAAGTCAGGCAATGGGGAGCTTGACTTCATAGGTACCCATGATGGTGGAATTAGGGGTGTACAAATTATTTGGACTAAGGGACGAAAACACCTAGTCAAACAGGTGGAGAATACTACTAGTTGTGTGTCAGAGAGAACTAGTCTGGGTTGTTACATGGGCACAGCCAATGTTCTTTAAAAATTGTTTAAGATTGTTTTGAATAGATATTGGGATGTAGTAAGTCTTAAATTATTGGGGAGGAATTCCAGACTTTCCCTATAGAGTTAGCAAAGAGGGCTTCTCCGGCAGAGTTGTTGGATTTGATGGTTTGGACCAGGACTCTATGTGAGAGACAGCTAAGATTAGAGTATGGTGTAAGAAGATTTTGCAAGGAGGGGTTTTATCTGGTTGCTTAATAATTTTAAACGCTTCTGTGAGTTGGTTTAGTTTGAGAAGATTAGATAATTCTAGCCAGTCAAGTTTCCTTAGGTTAATGCAGTGATGAGTTCTGTAAGGACCACCTACTACAAATCTGGCGATGTGATTATAGGCAGCAGAGAGTTTATTGATCTCACTTTTGTTAAGGAATGAAAGCACAGGGAGGCATACAGTAATGTGGAAAGTAGATGCGGGAGATGGTTAGTTTGGCAGTAGGGGTTAGAAAGTTTTTAATTCTATACAAGGAACCAAGTTTCTTATTTACAGTCTTTACGGTTTGACTGATATGCATATCAAATTTAAGCCTACTATCAATAGTGACTCCTAATAGTTTAGTGTTGGTAACAGGCTCAATCATGATACCATTAATAGATTGCAAGAATGGACAATTATTGGATTGGGCTGTGGTTTGGACTGATGGACTAACTGAGGTGGGATGAAATACTAGTAACTTGGTTTTTTTTTGGATTTAGAATGAGTTTCCGTTCTGAGAGCCACTTTTCAACTATGGTAAAACAGTTTTGGGTTGTTACTTGTAGGTCAGGGAGGGAGATATCCCCGCAAATCAATGTGGAATCATCTGCATACTGGATGCAGGTGGCCTTAGGGATGACTGAGTAAAGGTCGTTTATGAATACAGAGAAGAGAAGAGGACCAAGTATGGAGCCTTGGGGGACCCCTATGGTATTTGGCAATAGTTGAGAAATCTTATTTTCCCATCGAACTGCCTGTTGTCTTCCAGAGAGGTAAGCTTTGAACCAGTTAAGAGCCGGGTAATCAAGGTAAAAGGTTTCAAGAGTGTGAAGTAGTAGTTGGTGGTTGACCATGTCAAAGGCTTTTGATAAGTCAAGAAAGAGGGCTGAGGAAATTTTTTTGTTATTACGGTTTTTATTGATTGAGTCGGTAAATGAGAGTAAGGCGGTGGTCGTACTATGGTGGGGTCTAAAACCATGCTGAGATTTGGACAGTAGATTATTTAGGGTGAGATGGCTAAGGAGTTGTTTATGAACACATCTTTCCAAGATTTTGGCTATTGGCGACAGTATTGCTATAGGTCTATAGTTTGATGGGTCAGTAGAGGTGCCACCCTTATGAAGTGGGATGACATGGGCTACCTTCCAAATGGAGGGGATAGTGGCCTCAGTTATAGTTCGGTTAATTAGAATAATAGCCACCAAGAAAATGGTTTTCCAGGTCAGAAACTTTAAATCTACCTTGGCTGAAGGTTCGAAGGGAGATGAGACAAGTGCTTGAAGAACTAAAGTGAGATCCCAAGGAAGAGCAGGTTCCTTAACAGGAGGGTGAAGGAGAAAGGTGCCTTTTAAGAAGGCCCTGCACAATTTGGATGATGCCAGGGAGATTAAGTAACAAACAGCACACAAAAGCCAACACTGGAGACAAACCACGGTAATGCAAAAATAACCAGCAGGGCTACCATGACTGTAAGCATCCACCTTTATTAAAACCATGGATAAGTGCTTTCATGTTTTATATGCTTCTACAGATCCATCTGAAGAAGCGTATAAAACGTAAAAGAGCTTATCCATGGATTTAAGTCATTGTAGCCCTGCTGGTTATTTTTGCATTACCTATATGAAAATTGGAAATGGCAGCCAGTTGCACCTTCACCATTGGAAAACTGGCCCCATTATGAAAGATATATGCTAAGAAGTCCAACACAGCAGGGACTGGGGCTGTAAAGGGATCCAAGTTGTTCTGAAGAGCCCAGATGGAGAATCTCTTCCATTTACTATTGTATAATTTCCTAGTGGACGGTTTATGTGACGTGATCAGAATTTTCCTAATTGGGGAAGAAAGTCCGGGTATTCTTGCCATCACTGAAAGTGGAGTAACCAAGTGGTCAGTTTCAGGTTCAGAAGATCTGGATGGGAGTGTCCGAGGGATGGGACAGAAGATCTGGAGTGGAGTCCAGAGTCCAAGGTGGAGAAAGTAGGTGAGACCAAAGAAGGGGAACAAGACTTGCCTGACCCAAAAGGGAGAAATGATGATCACTCAGTACTTCATCCTCTGAGCTTTTTTCAGGAATTTGAGAATGAGAAGAAGAGGGATACAGGCATAGAGCAGACCAGGGAGCCAAACATGGACTAGAGCATCTCTCAGTGACTGTCCCTAGGGAGGGATCAGGGCAAAGAACTCACTACACTTGGTGTTGGAGGGAAATGCAAAAAGATTGTAGCAAGGTTGACCCGATCTCTGGAAGATCATATTTACCACTGAAGAATTCACAGACCACTCATGAGGCATCAGAACGGTCCTGCTGAGCCTGTCTGCCAAGATGTTCAACTTCCCTGGAATGTGCATTGCTGAGAGAGAGGTTGGAAGAACTCTCCCATTGCCACAACCTCATGGCCTCTTGACACAAAGGGTAAGACCTGGTTTCTCCTTGTTCATTAATGTACCACACCACTGACATGTTGTCTGTCTGAATGGCAATATTTTCTGTTGGAAGAGAGGAATGAAGGGCTTGCAATGCAGGAAGCACCTCTCTCATCTCCAGAACATTTATATGCAGATTGGTCTCTAAGGGGGACTATGTGCCTTGGACCATTTGCCCCAGATAATGCCCCACCCACCCAAACTGGGACACGTCTGTGGTCATGGTGGCCATGGGAGGTGGTAAGATAAACAGGCGACCCTGGAAGACATCCTCAGACTAGATCCACCACAGGAGAGACTGTTTTCATTCTTATGAAATCCTGACTGGGTAAGTTAATGGATATAGTAGGAGAGACCATTGTACTGCTAAGGTCCACTGAAGTATTCTCATGTACAGGCGATTTAACGTCACCAGGGTGATAATGGCCGCCATGAACCTCAAAGGTCTTATGGTGAGACTTGCTGGGGGGAAAGGAATGTCCATTATCTGTCTGACATGAGCCATCAAGGTGGAAATTCTGTCCAGAGGAACAAGAGCTAGAGAGTGAATGGTGTCTAGACGGGCTTCAATGAAGTCTATGTCTATGGCTAAAGGTGAGATTTTTTTAGGTTGATAGAGATGCCCAAGGTTGAGGCTAGGTGAAATAAGAAATCTCTGCCTTCTAGAAGTCGATGCCTGGTGGGAGCAGTTAGGAGCCAATTGTCTAGGTATGGAAACACCTGGAATCCTTGCAGTCTCAGGTGAGCTGCCATGACTGCCATGTATTTGGTGAACACTCTGGGGACTGTGGTGAGACCAAATGGCAGTACCCTGAACTGATAATGACTGGCTCTTGGCCAGAAGTGGAGATACCTTCTGGAGTGCCTGTTCATCTTGATGTGATAGTATGCATCCTGAAGGTCTATACAGCACATCCAGTTGTCCTTCTGCAGGAAGGGCAGAATGGACTATATCATGACCATTCGGAACTTTGAATTGCCAACCGATTTGTTGAGAGTGGTAAGGTCCAGAATGGGCCTGAGGTCCCCTGTCTTTTTGGGTACTAAACAGAATCTGGAGTAGATGCCTGATCTGAGTTGATCTGGGGAACACTTTGGATGAGTCTTTTTGAGAAAAGCTTTGAAATTTGTTCAGCTGCTGCCTCCCTCTGATTGAGTGAACATCAGGGAGAGTTTTACATGGAAAGGGTATTTGGAAAAAGAGTACTGAATAGCCTCTGGTTATAGTTTTTAACACTCAAAGTTCTTTTGTGATGGCTTCCCAGGTGGTTTGGTGTAAAGACAAACATCTCCTGACTGCCTCCAGAGATGAGCAGTTGAGCAATCCATCAGGATCGCTGATTGGGTCTGTCCAAGAAGATATCGCAAGACCCTTGATTCATCAGACACCCTTTGCCATGATGGCGGAGTCTGCCATTTTAACAATTTCCCCCTCTACCTCTGGGGGGGGGGGGTTCTCCTTGTGTTGTCTGAAAAGGACCTTGAAATTTTCAGAACCACAGTTTCTTACCTCCACATTGGTTCCAGAAAAAAGGTCTGCTGTGGGGTAAAGAAGCAGATCCCAATGGCAGACAAGGTCTTTCCATCCTATTTACTTTAGGAGAGAGTGCCTTTAACCATTGGACCAAAGAGAGTCAAACTGTTGAAAGGGCCATTGGTGAAAGATGCCTTGTAGGGTTCTGAGAAGTCACACAGCCGCATCCAGGCATGGCGTCTAGTAGCAATGCCTGAACTAGCCGCCCGTGAGGCACCTTCTGCCACATGAGAGATCAACCTCATGGAAATAGACTGAAGGGTGGCCAATCTGGTGAAAAAGTTCTTCTGTTCCTCGGCAGACATGGACCCTGGGAGAGAGCTAGAGAGTTCCTTAACTAAGTCCCTCTATAGCCTCGTTACATGTGCCAAGTAGTTCAGCATACGCAATACGAAGGTTGCTGAAGTATAAACCCACTTCCCAAACCTGTCCAACCTCCTGGACTCTCTGTTAAGGGAATGGAAAGAGGAGCTCTGTTGGGCAAGCTCCCTTTTGGTGGGGGCTGCTACCACCATGGCATCGAAGGGAACACCTTTAGTTCAGTGGGGACAGTCAGAGGGAGCACTAAGGATCTTGTCAGGCTACTTGGGTATAGGTTCCACTGTGTCTGGATCCTTCCATGCCCTGCGTGACACAAGGTCAATAAGGGGTTCTGCAGGGGGGGATAACCAAGAAGTAGATGGGCCTGCCCCAAAGGCTTCCAGAAACACTGATACCTCTGGGTTAGGGTTTTGGGGAGACCAACTAACCTTTTGGTGCAGGATTTCCATGATGTCTCCAAAGAAGACATCCTTGGGTGGCAATCTGGGGGGCCCTTCCCATCATTGAGATCAGTGTCCTCTGTGAGAGATTCCAAGGGGGAATCCAAGTGCCTCCTTTTGCACTGACGCTTCCGAGGGACCTCCTCTATGGGGTGCTCTGGGGAGGTATCAGAAGACTTTGGGGGTTCCAAGATGGAACAGATGTCTTAGGCACAAAGGCTGCTGGAGGGGGCAGACTCTGAAGCAGGAAGAGTCAGGGCTCTTCTGGGTACAGAGAGAACCCTCTCCACCACTTCAAATGCAGAGGGAGATCGAGACAGAATGAGCATCCCCGCTGGAGCCGAAGCTGTCAACGGGGAATCTCCACAAAAAACAACCACTGTCAGATCTGAGTGAGGAGTCAGAGCTGCGCTATCGAATGCAGAAGCCCCGAGGGGAAGAGACAGCTCCGAGAACTTTGTGGCTGAAGTCAGACCCAGCACCAAAGCTACAGCTCTGAGAACCACTCTGCTCTGAAATAGTCAGAGCCAGGTGAGACAGGAAGACTGTCGCAGTCGAGGTGACTGTACCTGTCAGCTCAAACTTCTCAACTCCAGGGAAGCTCGGGGCCAATAACTCCAAAACCTGAGGTCAGATCAGAGAAGGAGAGATAGAAGTAAAGGTTGGACATTGCTCGTGGATACAGGAAGTGAGGGAGCATGCAGTATCCCCAGCTGGATTCATGCCTTGAGAAACTTGACCATCATGCTGTCCACGTCGGCTTCGGAAAGGTTTTGACAAGACCTAACAGGAATCATTGGAAGCAGGTCTGGAACCAGGCTTGTGTTGTTGCATGAGAGAGGACTTGGGTCTGGCTGTTACTGGCTCTGGGGAGAAGCTTTGACTCTAGTGCAGAGTGGAGGCATGGATGATGATAGGATCTGAAAAGGTTGGCTCTGTTGGTCTGGTAGTCTTTGCGGAAGGTTCCCCCAAGTGACAGGATCTACTAGAGGATCTCTTCCACTCCTTATGTTTTTTAGTGGGGGTTTGGGCCCCTGAAGTAGATGGAGTGGCTGCAGGTGAAGAGCTAGGCAGAAGGCCTTTTAAAATTAACTTGTTCCACCTATATATGAGTGCCCGCTGGTTAAAGCCAGCAAAAACTGAACAATCTGAGTCCAGATGAGATGCACCAAGACACACTACACATTGGGAGTGTGCATCTGAAAGTGGGATTTTGTGCCCACAAGTGCTACATTTTTTAAAGCCAGCGGGTTTAGGAACTGACATGACTAAAATATAAACAATCATCTCACAGCGCACGCAGACACACACACAACTAGTAACTGAAAGGGAAACTCTAAACAATGAAAAAAGGGGTTTAGAAACTCCTTTTTTATATATAACAGAAAGAAAGGGTAGGGAAGGGAAGGGGAAAGTACTAGGCAAAAATCTAAAAGAAAACTATGAAATTATGGAAAATTGAGCAGATGAGGAAGGCTGGAGACAAGAAAAAGGTAAAATATAAATATATAGCAAGAACAAAGAAAAAAATATTTAGTCAGCAACTCACAGAAACTCTAAGGAGCTTGGAGAGCAAGATACCTGATGCGAAGCAAAGTGTGGCAAATGAGATCAAAGGGATTTGGACAAGAGGAGCATTATGAGCAGGGCAGGAGCTCAGAAGTGGGAGCCCAAAGCTTTGGTATGTGGCCGAGTTGGATCCAATGCTTGGATCTGATAACCCCACAGGTTGAAGAGCAAATGAAGGAAAAAACATCAGATCTAGAGGCAATCAGATCTATAGGCAAAGCCCCCTACCACATCATAGCTAGTTATAGGTTCTCCACCATGAAACAGAAAAAGCATACCACATACCTAGACTTTCTGGAGTCGCTTGCCATACAGCCCTCACCTTACTCATGGGTGATTTTAATTATCCTGCCATCAACTGGAAACATACATGACCGCAAACATGCTGGCTCAGAGGGTCTTGGACTTTGTCAATGCAAATGCTCTGGACCAGCTAGTCAGCACACCCACAACAGGCTCAAATGTCCTGGGCATAGTACTCACTAACATGGGAGAGCACTGCAGTCTCCCACACATGTGATGTCCTCCCTAGTAAGATTGGATTATAAATCAGTCTTGTTTGATGTAATTATAAGACCAGATGCTCCATCAAGCTCAAAAATGCTTAAGAATTTTTCAAAGACAAACTACCGCCTACTAAGTGATGGTATAAGAAGTTCCAAAGCCCCCTTAAATGCATATAACACAGACTCGTATGCAGAGATGTACACCAACACCATGTATAACCCCTTAAACAGTTGTAGAGAATCAGCTGTACCTGACTGGATTAAAACCAGGTCTTGCTGGAAAAAAAAAAGCCACCAAGGTGGACCCCTAGTATAAACAGTCTATACAACAAGAGAAAGAAGCTAATGCCCAAGAACAAGACGGAACTGGCACATCAGAGGAAGAAATCCCTCTCCAGCTTAAACCAATTAGAGATCTTGTCAAGTCCTCCAAAGCAAATTACAAAAACGAAAAGCCTCCTTAGCTAAGTACAATCACAAGCATTATTTAACTACATCCAAAATCTAAAAGGGAATACCCAGCTATGTGCTGAACTGGTTGTGGATGGCACCACCCATACTCAACTGGAGGTAATAGCCAACCTGCTAGCTGATGGATTTAGAGCAAACTCCCCTCCAGTCATGACCCCAGAGTATACCTGCCACCATTTCTAAACCTATTATCTCAAGAGAACAGGTCATCCTGGTACTCTCCAAGGCAAAAACACGGCATCAATGGGATCAGAAAACATCCCAGGTTGCCTTTTAAACAACTTAAAACATGACCTAGCAGACTCACTTGGATCCTTGTTTAACCACTGCCTGTGAACTGGCTACGTTCTGGCAGAATGGAGGACAGCAACAGTAATCCCTCTGCACAAAGGGGGACCATCAACTGACCCAGGGAATTATAAGTCAATAAGCTTGACTAACCTCATCTGCAAGGCCATGGAAGGAATCATTATGGACCTTGTTAACAAAGACATAGGTAATCTCCAAACTCTGGACCCAACCCAGTTCAGATTCATTAAAGGTAGATCATGCCTGTTAAATGTGGTTCACTTCTTAAAGAAAGCCATCAAGGCCCTGGGCGAGGGAAAGACAGTGCATACCACATATCTTGACCTAGCCAATGCATTTGACACAATCCCCCACTCAGGTATTATAGAGAAACTCTCCCAATTGGGAATTAACCCCTACATTACCAGATGGGTAGCCAAATGGGTCACCGAAAGGACACATACTGTCAATGTGGATTACTTCACCTCTAGCAAATGAGCAGTCACCAGTAGCATACCACAGGGTTCTGCACTGGGCCCCTAACTGTTAGGAATTTTTTTCTCAGAAGTCCAGGCGAACTTGGATGGCCTGTGGTTGACCAAGTTCACTGACAGCTGCAAACTGGAAGCAATCACTGAGTCCCCCAATGATAATAATATACAGCAGACAGGTTTAACACAGACAAATGATTGGTGCTAAAGCCATGGATTAAAGCTAAATGTAAAAAAATGCATTATTATTGCCTTTGGGATAGCTGACATCCTTGCTAATTACATTAGGCAGCAACCCGTTTAGTGCATACCAGGTGGTACGTGATTTGGATACTCAGGTTGATAGCAACCTGAACTTTGGCCTACTACGTATCTACAGTAGTAAGGAAATCTTTCTATGTGGCACATCTTATAAGTAAAGGCATAGCATCTAGATATAAGGATATTATAACTCCATTATACTCAGCCCTCATCAGACCAATAATTGAGTGCAATGCTCCCTTTTGCATGTATCTCACCAGACACCTACAACAATTGGAGAGACCACAGAGATTTCTCACCAAGGCATTATAGGTTACACAAAAGAAGTCTTACCCGGAAAGACTGAAAGTTCTGTCACTGTATTCTGTCTCCAACAGGTTGCTAAGAGGTGACCTGTGCCTACTTACAGGACAGTCTCTGACCTGGCCCTAATGGAAATGCTACACATTTGTAAATCAAACTGGATGAGGTTCACTCGCTCCAGGGATCTTAACCTAGCTTCTGACATGAACACGTCATGATAGAGCAATAGATACATCCCGCAGAGATTGCCACTTCTCTTGAACAAGTTTCCAATTTATGTGAAACAGAGCCCCTCCCTGACTCTCGTCAAATGCAACCTAGATCAATGGATGGGTGACTGCAAATTCCCTCCTTCGGTTGTGCCCATGTCCCTCCTGGACAGAGAAAGTCATTATTAACTACCATAGACTGTTACCTCTGCAAACTTGTCACCTAACCACCCACAAGTGGGGCAACTTGGGATAAATATGGCTAGGCGTATAAGGGCTCTAGGGCCATTAGCATAGTAACCTTCTATGAAACTACAAATCAGTAAACAAGGATGCTCTGAATATCCCTCTAGAGTGCATTGCAGACAATAGACCTTGTGTGACGAGGAGTCAAAAAATGAATCTCATCACTCACAGGAAAAAGGATCCTTAAGTATTACTCTTCAAAAATGTATGTAGTAGAAAATGTAAGAACAGTAAAAAGAGTAACAAGAAGTTGTTGTTGTTTGTCTTTTGGCTTTTCCCGGTTACGGGTCACCACAGCGGAACTCCGGCCCACTAATGATTGGCAGTAGAGTTTTACGGTGCCGAGGTGCCAGCTCGACACCCAACCTTCAACGAAGGCACACCCATTCACGCATGTCTTTCGAATGCCACTCGACCAGTAAAAATAAATTATGTAGGTTAACAAAGTATCTCTGAAATTGGGAATATTGTCCTAAAACAACAGTGCAATACTTAATTGTAGGGTAAAATAAGAAAACAAATCTGCACCATTTCAGTCACAAAATGCTGTAGCTTGCAGCACAGAAATATTTACAAACTTTCCTAAGAACAGTCTTCTATGTAACTGATAATTATATAAAGGTTCTTTCAGTAGACATATGCTTTTTTTAAGCTCTGAGCATGCATAGCCAAGTTACAAGTTCCCATTAACTATAGCATAGAACATCTCCAATCAATTTTAATATTTACCTTAAAGTATATTTCATGGTCTTCACATATGTATGTTCTGTCTACAGAGATTGTTTTATTTATTTCTGGCTGCTGTGCCTGAAACACTGCTGATCTTGTTAAATATAGCCTGAAGGAAATATTGACGGGCAGTCCACCTGCAGAAGGCAAAATAATAGAATAATGAGTTAAATTACTATTGCACAGGTTTGGATCAAAAATAAATTCTCTTTCACAGGAGGCAATTCTAATTAGGAGATAAGTCTGTTGCACACAGAGTTCAAGTATGAGACATCTTATTTCAAGAAATCACTTCTAATTATTTCAAGTTTTAATTTAGATCTGCTGCTGTTTTTTTCGGAATAATATTATTCAGTTTTTACTGTGTTTTGTTTACTGTATTTCTTCTGTTTACCTGCAGACTGCTGTCAAATAACCAGTATGGTGGGGTGGGGGGCTAGGGGTTTAAATAAGACAGTGTTTGGATCTGTCTACTGAAAAACTGGTAGAATTACAATGAAAAGCATGACTAATACAGAAAACACCTGAAACTTTGGGACAGTTTTCATGTTTTTCCTGCAGTTTCCATTCTGACTACAAAAATCATGAAGGATTTATAAACAAATTTAACAGTTCATTCAGACAGCCAAATCAACTTTTTATGGCTCACTTTACAGGAAACACTGAAAATTATCCATTTTTTTCTCTCTGTTGTTGTTAATGCAAGCTTAGAAAGTATTTTCAGCAAAATTACTTTTAACGTCTTACATGTTAGAACCATTCCAATACCTTATAATGTTTCATAGTGGATTTTACTGTCACATACTAAACTGGGTAGTCCAGAGATTAATATGCCAGGCTGCAAAGCTGGAGACAGGAATTTTAAGTTCCATCAGCCTTCAATTGTACACTGTGTAACCTTAAATTGAAACTTAACCTTCCTGTGCTTCCATGAAACCTCTTGAATGAGAGACCTCTAAAGTAAGTAGCCATGCCTGCCTATTTAACTCACAGAATAAATACAAACTAATATAAATGTGCAGTGCAGAAAACACAATACTTTTAAATCCCTACTCCTAGCTGTGCAGCACAACACGTAGTGCCAATTAACACTCTAGAACCTACTGCTGTGATGTTGAACTTCGAGTTGTAACCTCCCCTCCTCTAGTCTCAGGTACTATCTCTTGTTGACCTCATTGTTGTCTTGTTTTACAGGTTTACCTTAGTTGTCTCTGAATATGATTGTGAATAAGTCAATATCCTTACCTACAGCATTCTTGGTAACCATTGTAGCATTAAAGCATACTTTAGCTGTGCTGGCCACATTTTGTTGAGAGAACAAACTGGAACATTCAAACTGCGTTGATAAAACTTCCTCTGGGTCGAATTTCAGGGATGCACTGATTTTGATTATGGGGACAGACCTGGAAGATAAACTAGAAGTGTTAGTTACATGTATATGAGTTAACTAAATAGATAACGTGGTACTGTATATGTGTTATGGTTGTCTGAGGACTTAATTTGTTCAGAAAATATGTACAAAAATGCTCCTCCTTATAGACAGGACATCCTTTCTGCTCTGTTATATAAGGAAGTACCAGATGATAGAGGTTGTATGATTTAGTTTGCAAAAGTGTATAACAGCAGTCAGTACCCACATGACCACTAACAAGTACAAGGATAGACAGTTACCAGCAGAATGGCAGCTTCTGAAATTATATTATACTGTTTTTGTTTCATCAAGGGAGCTCTACCATACTTCAGACATATAACAAAATAAAATTATAGTGCATGACATATTATTTTTAAGTATTTTATCCAAATGAATTACCAAATTTCAGTTAATGGCAGCTTTAGAGTCTTATTCCATTTGTTATTAAAAATAAATGCTAAGTGGCAGAGTTTAACAACTGTCATTGTTAGACTTTCTTACGGTTCTTCTGTGAAGTAACTTTTCAAGTTGCAGTGGCAATGTGACAACCCCTGAAAAGGTTAATACCTTTGTTTTGTACTATGAGTCAGCATCTCTCCCTTATGTTTTTGCACAAGGTTGCTCATTCCAAAAGATGCAAACAAGCCATGTGAAAGTCCACTCCCGTCACAGGACCCAAATATTGATTTACAAATGTATTATTTGTTAAATGGGGTAGATCGCTGGTCCTGATGGAACATTTTCAGACACAGCCCAAGACATATGTTGTGTAACAGTAGTAATATTAAAAAAATGTACAAGTGCAAACACCGAACATGCACTTTATACAATGACAATGTTGCTGAGCATTAGAAAAAGCAAAACAGCGATAATACTCACATGCAAAACAAAGATGTCTTGGAATTACCAGAGTAAGTCAGCACATAATGTTTGGTTTCTCACTGCAGCATAGTAAAAATATTTTCCAAAGGTTTGAAAACAATTAATTCAGAATTCAACTGCCCTTTTTTTCTTGCTTTTAGGAAAACAGCAAAAAAGGCTAATTTGACTTTCAGCTTAGCATTCTCAATAGAGTTTTATTGGACAGATAAAACCAAAAACTCAGGTAAATCCAGTAATGGAAGAAATACCACAATACCAAACTTCCACAATGCCAGCCGCTACTACAAAATTCTTTTCTCTCCATCCTTTATTAAGAAACGCAATAAAAAGCATAAAACACATTCAAGGTTAAGTACTTTCGTCATTTGATAAAGATATCTTCAGAACCCTTAATGGAACCATAAAGAGCTACATTTAAAATTATGAATGAGCAACACACACCCCCAAACTTGACCAGTCACCTCATTCCTATACTAGATGCCACAACAGTTTTGGGTTACAGTTGTAGATACAAAATAACACTCCATTCTAAACTAAATGAACCCTGTTACAATTTGAAAAATTAATAAATGATTATTAATATAAAAAATAAAAATAAAAATAAGAAACACGTCTTGCTCATTCATAATATTAAATGTAGCTCTTTATGGTTCCATTCAAGGTTCTGAAGATATCTTTATCAAGTAACGAAATTACTTAACCTTCAATGTGTTATATACACTTGCATTTTATGCTTTTTATTGTATTTCTTAATAAAGGACGAGAGAGAAGAATTTTGCAGTAGCGGCAACAGTATGAACAGCAGTGGGCTCAGAAATGAACCCTGGTGCACATTCACTCCCACTGGGAACTCCTCTGTAAGACCAAACACTGTTTATACTTGAGTCATTGGGTACATAGCTTGCACTAATTCAACTAATGTTTCTGGGACACTGAACCATTGCAGGACTGCCCAAATGATCTCTTTTGGGACCTTGTCATGTTCTTTCTCCAAGCTTAGGAATGCCCAGTTGGACTCTTTCCTCATTTCTAACTTCTTCTCAACTATCTGTCTCACTGCAACCATCAGATCAGTTGTGCTGCATCCTGATCTGAACCTAAACTGCTCATCTCTCATCTTACTTTCTATTACTCTACATATTCATTTTTAATTCACCATCTAAAGAACCTTCATGCAATGTGACAGAAGTCTGATACTTCTATACTGCCCACAGTTGTCAATGTCCCCTTTGTTCTTGGGGGACATTCATAACTGTGGATAGTATAGAGATATCAAACTCCTGTCTTCTTTCTGTCTCTCCCATATCTTCTTCACCAGATCATCTTCTGCTTTCTTGCATGTGTCCAAATCACCATGATCTGTTCTCTTTGATCTTCTCTATAACTGGAGCTACTCTGTCTTTTACTCTGATGTTCTCATTTCTTCATCTGTCCTGTAGTGTGCTTCCCACCACCAAGTCTCAGACACTGCATCTCCATCATCATCAACTGCTCTGCCTTCACTGCCTTTGTTTCTTTATCATATAATAGTATCTGATGCACCACTGCTTGGTACACATTACTTTAAAGCTTATTTGGCATTCTTCTGTCACATATTACCCGACTCCCTGTGCCATTTCACTGCAGCCCCTCTGATTCTAGCTTTGACTTACTCATTCAGAATTCCATTTTCCTCAACCACCTCGCCCAGATATTTGAAGCTAATAACTCCTTCCACTATTTTCCCTTCTATCTCAGTTTTAATCTTCTTCTGATTTCCCACTTTTGCTGCCATGACAACGGTTTTGTCTGTAGGCAGTTTCATCCCGTGTGTTCAGTTTTGCATTCCATTCCCCTGTCATTTGCTGAAATTCTTGTTCAGAGCTTCTTTATAATGTCACACCATCTTCATACAGTAGCTTTGTTGATCTGTCCCTTCCAACTTGCTTGCTAATGCAGTCAGTTACCAGCATGAACAGCAGTAGGGTCAGAGCTGAACCCTGATGTACACCCACTTTGGCTGAGAACTTCTCTGTAAGTCAGGATAGTGTTTGTACTTTTGTCATTGGGTTCTTGTACACAGCCTGCACTAAATCTACACATGATTCTGGAACTTCAAAACCATTGCAGGACTACCCAAATCAACTTTCTTGGGACCTTGTCATATGCTTTCTCCAAGTCTAGGAATGCACACTTGGAGTCTTTCCTCATCTCTAGCTTTTTCTAAACTATCTGTCTCACTGCAAATTTTGAGTGAGTTGTTCTGTATCCTGATCTGAATCTGACCTACTCATCTCCTATATTACTTTCTACTGCTCTGTGTATTCATTTATCAATCATCCTCGCCAGCACTTTCAGGCAGTGTGACAGGGGTTTCATATCCACATACTGCCCACAGTTGTAAATGTTCCCTTTATTCTTGTACATTGGCACTAGAATGCTTGTTCTTCAGCCATCTGGGATACACCAAGGGGAAAAAAGTCATCGACAAGCTGAGAACCTCAAAAAAGCTCATGAGCAAAAATAAATAAAGTACTGTTTTAAGGATTTTCCTCGCTTACCTCACCACTGATATAGCTTTGGTAACCTCTGCCAGGAGAGGAACGTGTCAGCTTTTCAGTGACTAATACTGGGGGTCCCAATACTGACAACAGGTTACACGGAAAACCCATTTCAGCAAACCTCCACATTACCAACCACTGAGTTAGTATATATTGTTTTGGAGGGTGTAGCTTCCCCCTACAAAAGCTCTCAGTTTTCCAGAAAGATGGAATTTGTAGTAACCTTATTTGCAGTCATCTCTAACCATGTGTAGATATCAGGAATTATACAATACAAGAAACGGGTTCCTATTACGTGATCGAATTGCTGAAACTTCGAACGTTAAAACATCGAACTCTGTTTGATATCTGTTTAGACGTTTTAGCCTACCTTTTTAAATAATTTGTAAATACTTCATTGTCATAAATAACCTGCATTCATGTTTTCTTGTTTTTGGAAATGAATAAAAATATTTACAAAAAAAAAAAAAAACATCAAACTCACTTGTTCGAAGTTTCAGCAATTCGAACTAAACAAAAAAAAGCAAACAGTTAAATAACTGTTGTAAGCAGGGGAGCAAGCCCCCTGCACCCCCCCACACCCCCCACTGTTTAAATATACCAACTCCGAGATTGCACTATAATGTGGAAAGGGAATATTTCCCTTTACTGCACTGTAGTGCGATCTCAGAGTTGGTATATTTAGAGAGTGGGGGTGGGGGGTGCAGGGGGGCTTGCCCCCTGCTTAAAACAGTTTGTATTTTTTTAATGTGTTCGAAATTTTGAAACTTCGAACATACAGGTTCGATCTTGTAGTGTTCGAAGTTTCAAGATTTCGATCACGTAATAGGAACCCAAAAGAAACTTAGCATATAAAAATGTCCATGCTGATTGGACATACAAGTCAGCATGCACATTGTAAATCACGCATTCTCCACACAAAAAAAGTTCAGCGAAAAAAAGTAATTTTCACAGCAAATATAAATACAGACTCCAAGCTGTAAAAACTGCTTTTTCATGTCAGATACCTTGGGATCTTTTTACATCCACCTGAACTACCATCAACTCAAGCAGAAGGGGCCTCAATTTAATGTCTTATCCGAAGGATGGTACTTACCTGCTATGACACTAACAGCTCCACTCCTACCATAGGAATGAATTGCTGTACATCATCAAAAGACAGTGTACGCCTTCTTTCATTAGTTCTCCAAACAGCAAGGTAAGGCAATTATTTGAATCACTTGATCTGGCTATTTGCAATTCCACTGAAGAGTTCTGGAAACATAGACATGGCTAGCAAGCAGTTTGCTGTGTAAAGCACTAATTTTGTTGACAGAAACAAAAAAATATGAGATTTCAGTGATACAGACAAAGGTAATGTGATACCACACTCATGTGATAAGTACATTTTCCACTTGCAGTGCATAATGTTGTCTATAATTCTATACTAAATGAAGCTATTTATTAACTTCAAGGTCACACCACATTAGGAAAGGGGATAAAAGGGGCTCTTTTAGGCCAACTTTTGCTGAGATGGGATTTTGACCTAATAGGTTTTGCTGGTCTGGAATGTAACACTATTAGTTATAAAACGCTATGTCATCTAATTTGTATTTCTAATTGCCTTTCTTAATATGTCAATGAGGTACTTACTTATTATCCCAACCACACATTCACTGTGGTAGCTGTAAGTACGCTTCCGAACTTGAACATGCTAGACGAGTGGAGAGAAAGTGTACTTACAGCTACCGCAATGAATGTGCGATAGAACAATTACACAGTGACTGATACGGTTGAAAAGAATCAGTGTCACTGTTTATTTATTTATGGTAATGACAGTGGTTTTCATAAGGTCATCTGGGTAATTTAACTCTGTGAAGTGGAAGGTAAGAAAACCTGACACTTTGCTAGCTCGTGTTTGTATTGTCATTTCCACTTGCGTAATGTCTTCACTTTCACTTAGGGTTACCACCTGTCCCACTTTGCGAGGGGCAGTCCCTCTTTGGGCAGTTGTGTCCTGCAAAAAATTTGAAAAAATGGCAAATGTCCTGAGATTTTAGGACAAAAATGTCTCCTATATTTTCTTTAATAGTTGCATGAAACAGTTATTTTCTATCTGAAACACCTAAATGTTATAAGAAACAGAATAAGCAACTCAAATGCTACAAGAACAAGCTTTTATTCTGCCAAAAAAGTGAAGTTCTGTCCTTTGTACTGGCCGTGGGTATGTTTTGCCCTACAAAATCTGACGTTTCTGCAAAAAATGTCCCACTTTGAGCATTTGAAAAGGTGGCAACCCTACTTTCACTAGATGTTAAAAAAGAGGACCGTTGTGTCAATTGTCAGGACTAGCCTGAGTGATGGTATTACTGTTAAACTGACGGGTGTGCCTCAGCAATGACATTAGTGTAAGTTGGGGAAAAATGTGCAGACGGTGGATCAATGGTCCATTGTCAGTCAGGAGGTGCTATTAACTAATGATGAAAATAAAGCAAGTGGAGTACAAGTCCTTCCTTCTAAGAAAACTTTGCACAGTTTTGGGTCTGCTCACACTGCCTCATCTGACTGATTGTGATTGACAGGTAATTTAGCCCATGTACGCACCCCTGCTGAAAAGATGCATTTAGTTTAAGGCATTAAAAACAATGTATCCTGTGAATATTCTGAAGGCCGACTTAATTTTAGTGAAAATCTAGCATTTCTTTGAGGTTTTCTAGTTCCTAATATGTAACTTGAATGTGAAGGAGAAAAACAAAAGTTTCCATGTAGATGGTATTCTTTCAACCGTTTCTGAACATATTATTGCAACCACGTATTGTCAGCATTCATGGCATTCTCGGCAGCACGTTATTTCACTGAGAATAGAATGTTGCCCAGAATGCCGCGAATGCTGACAATGTGTGGTTGCGATAATACGTAAGTACCGTCAGTGATTCTTATGTATGATGCCTGCAACAATATCAACACTCCGCAAAGTTTTAGTCTTCAGGTTTCTTCTTTCAGCAATAATGTCATATTATCTACTGCTTTAAATGTGACGGGAAAATCAACAGACTGAAGTCTTTCAGCTTGGATAATATTTTATGTTCGACCATGCTTGATGATGCAAGGAAGTCAACTGGAGGAAAATTTCTTCCACTTCACTGCTCTTGCCAGGAACACACCAAGGTTCTCTGGATGACAGCATTTCATATATTTATAGTACGTATGTAAAACAATGCCAGCAAATATGAATTCTGGGAACTGGAAAATGAGAGGAGTGAAACAAGATCAGCAAAAAATAAAATCTAGTTATGGGATTACCTTAACAGCACTGCACGTCCAAGTGCTCCAACAGCAATATCCGTTAAATTGTCATCGGTCAGATCCATGATACCATGGACAGACTGCCCGAAGTACTTTAAGGTACTGGAAATCTGTGCTCCTTTTATATGCTGTAATCAAAAAGATTATATTGATCAGTATTTATATCTGTGACATGCTACATCACATAAAAATGACTTTCTGCTGCTTTAAGTTTTAAAACATTTGCTGACTCACTATTTTGAAAGCTTACAAAGTTTCCTAGTGTTTAAATAAAAGTGCTAATACTGCTTCTGCCAATTTCTCAATTTGGCCAGTGTTAAATATATTCTTTGCCAGTGTTAAATATATTCTTTGCCAGTGTGTGTATTACAAGGCAAAGGCTCAGTGAGGTAGTGTGCAGACTTTACAACACAGCACATCTGCTCTCCCTCAGTGTTAGAGTTGGCACAGGGCAACTACACCCCCCACCCCGATTTCTGTATTCTTGCTTCTGGGGCCCACATTCTGATTTAATTTAGCCTCTTCCCTCTATTCTGTCTGCACTTCCACCTAGCATCCCCTTTATAAAGAAATATCTCCTAACAGCGAGGATGCTAACATGATCTTCTTAAAATATGATACAATCCACTGTTGCCATGCAGTGTATACTACATTCAATCAGCTCAGTGCTGCTGTGTATCGAATACCGCCCCCCTACCTAGTGATTAAAACTCACCTTATCAATAACATATACTATCAAAATAAAATCTTTAGTGACCAGGTAATGAAACCGTATCGCTAAATTCAGATACACTTTGTCTGAATAGTGGTAGAGTTATAGGGACTTTTTCCCCTAAGGTAAGGCATTGGGTTTAGGGGCAGGGGCAAGATTAGGGTTAGGGTTAGCACACATTATTAATGTGATATAGGAGGATTAAGAAAATATTTGGTATATTTCAGCAACTAATCTAATTTTTTTTGGTGCTTTATTCATTTTTTTTCTCATTTATTTCTAACATAATTAGTTTTAGGATAGATTTAATATTTCCTTTTGACAGCATATTTTATATATTATTAATTTAAAAAACAGTATAAACAGGTTTCAGATATCTCCTTCTTTCTTTCCCTGTAAGTATTTTTGAAATATTTTTTCACTACAAATAAAATACATTCAAGGTCTATTAACTTTGCTTCCTCCTACATTCTGAATGCACGGTATCTTATTTAAATATAATCTTAGATGTAGTTGTCTGGCAGTTGGTGTAGAGGATTAAGAAGCTGTTGATGAACAGCTTCCTGTGGTCCAGTGCTTAAGGGTTTGATTTCCATAGCCTCCCTTGCCTAAGTGTGCGATTCTGAGCAAATCACTTATCCAGGTAGTGCTCCTGGACTGAGTCTAAAAAGGGCCTATGGAGATCAGTGCTCTACAATGCTAAACAAATAAAATAAGTAAAACCTATGGAGACTTTCAGGAGGTTTGGCAAATGATATTAATGTACCTTCTCTGTATTGTAACTTTATGACTTAATATTTATTGATTTTTTTTAAATTTAAAGTCAACTAAAATAACAGGCAAATTCTAACCAACAAAGTTACCTTTAATTAACAAGACTGAATACTTTCGTCTATTCAGCATACAGACTTCTTCAGAATCAATAATTGCAGCAAAACATACTTCCTTATATACTGAACAGCCATATGATGTGTTATATAAATGTAACTAATTACTTAATATTCATTTGCTTATATTTCAACATACAGGCTACAGAGATATTGTCATAAATACCTGGTGGTTGGTCAGCATTCAAATATATTTGCCAAAATAGCTCCCTCTTTAGTAACAAATTTGTCCAGTCCCCACCTTTGGGGTTTCATTTAACCTTTTCCAGAATGAAAACATGAACTTATTATAATCAGGGCATACTTTTGCATGTCTAGCTAAGGCATTGTTCTTATCCTGCTTTTTAATAGTACAAATATGCTGATAAATCTTTACTTTGAGACCTTTCTCAAATTTTCCTATATAAAACATAGAACAGGATAAACAGGTTGCTACATATACCACACCCCTTTGTGGTGTAATTGCACCAAGTTTTGCAAGACAGTATTGTAGGTTTATCTCCAACAGACACAAAAGTGCCTGAATTAATAAACCAACATTGTTTGCATGCCCCAACACTTAAACATGCCAGGTACACTAAGTTTTTTTTCAAACATGGGTGTCGTTGATTTGAAAAATTGTTTCAAATTACAACCAGATTTAAAAACAAACTGGGGTCCTAAGCCAAGTCTGTTACCTGTTCCCCGTTCAGTGTTATAATAGGCCAATGTTTAATAATATCTTGTATTGCCTTCACATCACTGGAAAATCCTAGGTGAGTGTCTTAGAGTTTTGTGATTCTGTGCTCTCCTCTTTTTCTATTCATGCCCCACAAAAATATAGATGCAAAAACAGTAGGTCTCCTAGAATTCAAGATTAGATATAGAAAGATGGCTTCCCCATTTTTATTTTGTAATTTATCAAAATGTAAATATTGCAATTCAATCCAACTTTACCCTATTCATTCATTTTAATAAGACATAAAGAAATCATTTTTCTATATAAGTATACCTTAAGGGAATCCAATACAGCTGACCCAGTCTTTATCCCATTCATTCATTCTAATATATCACAAATAAAACAAACTTTTCTCTTTATCTCATTCATTCATTCTAATATATCACAAATAAAACAAACTTTTCTATGTACCTATGCCTTAAAAGAATTCAAAAGAGTAGTGTTTATTTCTTTATTATACTTCTTATTAGTCCTTTCAATCTCTTTATTTAAAATATTGTTACATTCTTTAAACGTACTTCTATATGATGGCTGATATTCTATGATTAATTTTCAATTTAAAACTAGTACCATTATGGTCAGATTTGTGTTGTGTCTTTCGGCTTTTCCGGTTAGGGGTCGCCACAGCGAAACTCCGGTCCGCTAATGATTGGCAGTAGATTTTTACATGCCGAGTTGCCAGCTCTGACGCACAACCTTCAACAAAGGTACACCCATTCACGCATGTCTCCACACAGAAGACGCTCTAGCTGAGAATCAAACAGGACAACATCTTATTTTGAGGCGACAACGCTACCGCAGCACCACCTCCACAGTATACCATTATGGTCAGATAAAGGTCATAAATTACTTTAATTGAATGAATCTCAGACCTCACATCATTATAAACAATCCAATCAATACAGGTTTTAAGTCCAAAGTTATAAGAACAGTGAGTGAAAAAAATAAACTTGATTCTGCAAAATCATTTAAGTATTTTAAATTAGCACAGATTTTTCAATGCTTTAGCAGAAGCTGAAAATCTGTTTTGTATATTAGCACTATTGCTACTTTCCTTGTTAACCGCACAAATAAAATCTATAACAAATAGTAGATTGTCTTTTGTATTATATGATATTTTCCAATATTTTTGCAAATGTTGCTCCATGTCCCAGAGCCAATTCTGTTCTGATATTCATTTACTACCACTCAAGACATTCTTTTGGTGTCCCATAAGAATAGATAGTCTTTGTTATAATAAAACAATTTTTTTGTTTTTACTTTGTAGGAGTAATGTAGGACTATATAATCTTTAGAAAAACAACATCTGACTTATTGGTTCTAAGGTATTTATTTAACCTACCCTCTTTTACAGGCACTATTTGAGCCACTGATATTCAAACATATATCTGAAAGTGCGAATATTAAAAAAAAGAATATTTCATCATCCTTGAAGTCTGTGTAGTAAGCAGAACAAGCTTCATATAACACACATAATACTAACAGATAAAATATGTACGTCTTAAATTACAGAATTCTGAAAACATTCATACATTTAAAGATACACCATAAGACAAAAACACTAACCTTATCATGGAATCCAGAGATAACTAGCCCAACTGGGTCATCCCAAACAAACTACCCACTAACCTAATGAAGCTATCTCTAACAATTTTGGATGTCTGCCTCCTGATGCATCTGCAAAGAATTTTGAGTAAACTAAATTAAATAAACCTTATTTTCAAATATAACAAAAAATGTAAAGAGTGAGAATAATGCACATTTCAGGGCTAAAATTTTTAATAAAATATAAAAATATTTTAATAAAATATAATAATTTTAATATAATAATTTTAATAAAATAAAATATAAAAATAGTAAAAGCTGGTGAGCATTTTCACAACATAAACAGTTACTTCATTTAATATTACACTTTAGTGACACATTTAAATTAGACAGTGTCACCAATCATAGGAGGCATAACAAAGCACTATAACCAATCATATTACATATTTACTATCCATCTAATGGCCATTCAGAGAAAATGCAAGGTAAAACATTACCAACAATGATAGGTGGCTTAATATAACATTGTAACCAATCTCACTATACATTTGTTAACCATTCAGTGGCACTTAGAACATAGCAATATAGCCACTCAGAGTACACCTAGTGTATTATAGCCAACTGTATATGTTCCTTTAGAATGAATTTTCTACCAATCATAAATACACGAGAAAAACAATATAACCAATCATATTACAAGGTTACTAGGCAAAATACAGCCATTCAGGCTTTAATTAATGTAGTGTTGTAGCCAATTATGTTTCACAATTAAAAACTTAAGAGTATAATGGCCAAACTAATCAAACAATGCAAACTAAAATAATACAGTTAATAGCAGTTGCATATCAGTTGGCCTTTGGTTTCTCCTCACAATAAACACTCCCTTCTAACATATTTCTATACTATTCAAGAAATATGTATATTTAATGCTAAAGATGAAAACTCAGCTCAGCCTAAAATCAAACCCAGGCCTCTTACACAAAAGTTAAAAAGTCTATCACTAGACCATTTCTACATAGTTGTATTTCAATTTCATAGCTCCCTAGCTTTTAAAAATTATTTCAAAGGGACTTTACTATTCAAACCCTTACCCCTATCCACTCTAAGTTTAATAATCCAACGTGCTTCAGCACTTTCAGTTCAATTTCGAATATCACCTTGTCTAATGTTTACTTTGATAACCTCTAAAACATTAAACATAAAGAAGTAAGTTTCATCAGTGTCAAGAATATGTTTGGACAATGCATTAGTAGTAGAATTAATCCTTATCTGATACAAATGTTTGCTGTTACGATCTTTTAACAGTCTATCCGTTTTACCAATGTAAAATGACCCACATACCTTGCAGGCAGCAAAATAAGCTACATGACAGGTTTAACAACTCTCCGGTACTCTGAAATTATATACTTGACCATTATCAGGATGCACAAATGCATTAGTGGTAGACCACACAGCCTACCTGGACCTCGCAAAAGCCTTAGAAACAATACCCCACTCGGGCATTATAGATAAGCTCACCAGCTTAAATATAAACCCCTATGTCACTAGATGGATTACAAACTGGCTCAAGGACAGAACCCACATGGTTAGAATTGCTGGAGCCATGTCAGACTCCAAACCAGTTACAAGTGGTGTCCCACAAGGCTCAGTCCTGGGACCTCTCTTGTTCGGTATATATTTCTTGGAGGTACATGCCAATACGGAAGGACTGTGGATGACCAAGTTCGCAGATGACTGTAAACTGGGCGCCATAATCGACTCTCCAGCCAACACAAGCATCCTCCAAAAGGGCCTCATAGAAACAGACAACTGGTGCCAGAGCCATGGCCTCAAGCTAAATGCCAAAAAGTGTATAGTCATCCCCTTTGGCAAAAACAAAGTGCCCACAAATTACCACATAGGTGGTGATCCATTAAGTACAGAAGAAGTAATTAGGGACCTGGGGACCCAAGTTGATAGCAATCTCTCATTTGACAACCACGTGGCCAAAGTGGTTAGAAAAACATTTTATATAGCCCACCTAATCATGAAGGGATTCACATCTAGATCAGGGGAGATCATCATGCCTCTTTACTCATCCCTCATCAGGCCCATAATTGAGTACAATGCCCCTTTTGGGATGTACCTTACCAGACACCTGCAGCAACTGGAAAGACCCCAAAAGTACCTTAGCAAGAGGATCAAAGGGCTCAAACAGATGCCATATGCTGCCCGGTTAAAGAAACTCCAGCTCTACTCAGTGGCATACCGCCTGTTCAGAGGCGATCTGTGCCTGACGTATAAAGCCATGTCCAACCCGGAATTAATGGACATGCTGCACCTCAGAAAATCAAAATCCCATCGAGCTATGCGCTCGAGAGACTTGAACCTCAGCACTGAAATAAATAGGACATGCTGGAGGGATAGATTCATAACCCAGAGGCTCCCTTCACTCTGGAATAAAATCCCAGTCCAGGTTAGGCAGAGTCCCTCATTGACTCTCTTCAAGAGGAATCTTGATGAGTGGATGGGAGATCGTAGGTTTACCCCGGGTATCACTTCTGTGTCACTGTTAGACAGAGGCACAGTATACTAACCTCGAAAAAGGGCATAGCAAAATAAATTTAAAATGGGTGGCTAAAGCCAAACACATTCTGGCTAGGCTTATAAATGCCCTAGGGCAGATAGCCTAGTATGAACCTATGAACCTATATAAACAGACAGCAACTACAGGCATTAGAGGGAATAGTACCCTGTTCCATATTAGTAAGACCATTATAGGCAGTATCTTTGTAGTAAGATAGCATACTCTTAATGTTCCTTTTATTTTTAATATCTAAACCTAGGGGTCTCTCCAATCACATTCTTAAGTGTTGGATATTTCAAATATCTCATAACTTCTCATAACTATTCTTTATTACTAGATCGATGAATAATTAAAAATTACTAATTTTTGTAATAGTGGGAGGTTTTATAGGAAAGTGATAATGTAGCATGTAAATATAAAAGAAGGAAGGTAAAACAAACGCACACATGCGCACACACACACACACACACACACACACACACACACACACACACACACACACACACAGACACCATAATTATTTCATTAATTTCATATCCGTAATAGTGCTCGACATAAAATAAACATACATAGTTTCTTCCTACATCATACTTGCCTCTTAGAGAATCGTTCTATATAAACAGCAATATACAGTTGGCTATGGCATAAGGACAAGTATGCACCTCATAATTATTTTATTCCATTAACTTTTATATCTATTACAACCAATACTCATTTGTTTCCTCCAATTTAAGGTTTGATTCCTATAAAGGAAGATTCTTATACATAAATTCAAAATGCATAGTAACTTTTGCACCTTTGGCATCACTTTATTAACCTTTATACTCCTATATTAACATACAAAAGGAAAAGTTGAGAAATTGCTACTCTAATTATATATAACGGGTAATTAAAACTTTACTTTTATTTTTTGATTGTTATTATCTCTGACAGGTTCATCCATTGATCAGGCTTTATCTCTTGTATCATTTCAAATTCCTATACTCTTTTTTTTCTGCTGTGTGTGTATATTTCTGGTGAATCAGCAACAGTTTATTGTTTAACTGTGAACAAAGCCTTAAACTATCCATATCCTAATCTCTGCCAATGGCTGCAATGCCATTATGTTGTTACGGTGAAATCAGGTTGCTAGGGCAATGTTTCCCTTAGCACAAGATGGCTGCTTAAAGGCACCTCATAGTTTAGTTCAGCATGCTGGAGTCCTTAATTTATTATTCAACAAGTCTCCCTCAGGAGCTCCCTTTCTCTGCCATAGCTAATGATAACCAGAATCCAGGCAGTTTGGTGCAGGTTAACATGAAGCTGTTTAGTGCACTTTCAGAATCTGGCCTCTGAAAAGGAGATTATTAAGTATTGCAACTGATGCTAGCAGCAGGTCAGTAAGGATGGGTAAGTATGAACAATTATAAATCAACACTGTGTGAGGCATGCTAGTCAGAATACAATGTTATCTCAGTATGTTTATATTTATATGCATTAATATTTTTATTGAGAGGACTCATTCATGCTTGAGATCAGCTGCTTTGCTCTGGGTCATGCAATATGCAGTGATAAGAAATAAACCCAGGTCTTCAGCGTTGCAGCCCACAACTACAACCATTCTGTTATGCTTTTTCATTGTTTCATCTCTCATTGTACTCCTTACTGCAAATGCTTTCTTAATGTACGCTGACCTCAGCTATCAACAGTTCATTTTTGACAAGGAAATGTTTCATACCATTATGGATCACCAAGGGTCAGTAGGCAGCAGCACTGGCAATGATTTACTTATAAGGAATGTATTCTGTGGATACAGTTAACTTTTTTTTTTACTGCAAATTCTGCTTTATTATCCTGTGTCTGTCATTAAGACTCAACACCATTTACCTAGCCTTATTAATGTTAAGCAGCCATACAGGCTCATATAAATTATCCAAATATGATGCAACTGTTAAGTTTTCATGTGCTTTTTTTACATAAATTCTGTCATCCTCAGAGTTTACACCATGGCAAAGATAAGTCCACTTTAACACCATCAACTCACTGATAACACCTTACACGATTATAGTTTTTTAGTCCTAAACTGCAAAATCTACTGATCATATTAAAAATTACATATGCTGTACTTTTTTACTTAAAAGTTCAACTTAATTCCATATTGAGAAACTCAAATAATGATGATACTTATAAAGTGTTGGAAGAATGCTATTATTAAGTTACATTTTAAATAGGGAAATGTTTATAGCAAAACCCTAGGAGGCTAAATGTTTTGAATCAGTTTTCTGCCTCATACCTTTACTATTTACATTACCATATATTACCCAGACTACAGTGTGGTAGTGCAGGTATAATTGATCTTTTGTATTTTGCACTAACCTGACTGTATTCTGAATTGATTCCATCTTTTTGTCCATGAAACAGGTAAATGCTGCCATGGTGGTTGTTCTCCAGTGGGGCCCCAACTACAACATCTGCAATGTTGTCACCGTTAATGTCCATAATGTCTGTTATTGAAGCACCAAACCGACCAAAAGGATCGCCTGCTTTTCCCTGTAGCTCTCCATCACAAGAAAATGCTTCCTTCCATAAGAGATTAAGCAAAGACAATACGGTATGTCAGTAATATGTTAGTTAAACCATACAAATTTCAGCAGTCAGAAACAGCAGGCATTCTTTGAAACAGTAAGTGGGTAAACTGTGGAAATGCAGTACCGCTGACTGAGACACATGTAATCCAGCACTAAGTTTCCATTTTAACAACAATGAAAACAGATCCATATTCTCACAGGCCTGAGACAGCTGCAACAAAGCACCATATTATACCAATATAAACAATGTTTGGTAAAAAAGCAGAATTATTATTTAGTTATTATTTTATTTTATGTTACATTTGTTTACCTAAAGGTCCAACTGGACAAAATGTGCTTTTTCAGCAAATGCCCAGGGAGAACCAGAAAAAGAAGTTATGTCTTAACATAATGTTCCATCTGTGTTGTTGATCTTTGTTCAGTCATTACTGTTGGGTTTCAGTTCCATCCTTGGAACCAAGCTGGCCAATATCAAGCTTGCATCAGCCAAAAAACTTTCGATCCAAGGTCCTACCTAGAATGCTCTGCTCCCTGTTACCTAAGATCAAGTTTGCAAGTTGATAGATAAAAGTAGAGGCTACCTCTGGTCATAACAGACCTACATGAAAGGAGTACATGAGATCAACCAAGAACCTTCGGAAGGGGGACGGAGGGTGGGAAGTAATGACTGAAGGAAGATCAACAACACAGATGGAACGTTATGGTAAGACATAACTTCTTTATCTGATGTTGTTAATCTTTGTTCATTCCTTACTGTTGGGACAGAGTCCCCAGCTACCTGTATTCCTGGGTGGCCCTCATGGAAGGACATTCCTGAGCACCATGGAGCCAAAGGAAGCTCTACCTCTGGAGGCCAAGTCCAGTTTGTAATGAAGAATAAAGGTATGAGGTTTGGCCCAAGTTGCAGCTGAGCAAATATCATTGAGGGAAGCCTTAGCATGGAAAGCTGCTGAAGTTGCCATAGACCTTGTAGAATGTGCTTTGACTCTATGAGACAAGCTGAGATTGTTTTTATTGTAGATAAAGGTGATACAATTTCTCAACCATGAAGCCAATGTGACTTTTGATACAGGATGACCCCGTCTAGGTCCAGAGAAGGCCGGAAACAGTTGGTCCTATTTATGGGTAGATTTTGTTCTGTCCAGATAAAATCTTAATTGCCTATGAACATCCAAGAAGTGCAGGCAATACTCTCCCTTGTTAGAATGGTTAGGGAAGAACACTGGAAGGTCAATAGACTGGTTGATAGTTCGCTCTGACACCACTTCTGGTAAAAAGGAAGAAATGGTTCTCAGTGATACCCTATCCTTATGGAAGATAAAATAGGTAGGTTTGATGCATAAGGCTTGAATTTCTGACAATCACCTGGCTGATGTGATTGCAATCAGAAACAAAGTTTTCCAAGAGAGGTATTTTACATCACAAGAAGACGCAAGTTCAAAGGGTGGAGCTGTTAGAGCTTGCAAGACCAAAGGCAAATCCCAAGGTTGTACAGGTTCTTTAAAGGGAGGTTTTAGGTGGATAACCCCTTTCAAGAAAGTCTTACAGAGTCTGTTTGACATAAGTGAAGAATCCTGACAACCAATATAAAAATTCGAGATGGCAGCTAAATGCACACGGACAGTAGAGGCAGACACCCCAGAGTGGAAAAGATGTGATAAGTAATCCAATACCACTGAAACTGGGGCTGACAAGGGGTCTATTTGTTTATGTGCTGCCCACCTCTTCCATTTGTTGAGATAGAGTAGTCTGGCGGACGATTTATGAGATGCTATAAGAATATTTCGCACTGGGGATGAAAGATTTTCATGCCTGGCAATCATTGGAAGTGGAGAAACCAAGCCGTCAGTTTCAGGGCTGTTAGACTGGGGTGAATCAGACTCTGTGGATGGGAGATCAACTTTGGGGATGGATTGAGAATCCACGGTTGATCTAGCAGGTGAGGCCAGAGGAAGGGAAACCAGACTTGTCGAGGCCAATATAGAGCAATGAGGATCACTTTACTCTTTAACTGTCGTGCTTTCTTTAGAAATTGGGAAATGAGGGGAAGAGGAGGATAGGCATAAAGAAGACCCAAGGGCCAAGCGTGGACTAGAGCGTCCTTTGGTGACTGTCCCCGAGGGGGGATCAGGGCAAAGTAGTTGCTGCACTTGTAGTTGGTTGGGGAGGCAAATAGGTCGCAGCAAGGCTGGCCCCAGCGGTTGATTATTTTTGCTGCTATCATAGGATTGAGGGACTACTCGTGAGGTTGTAGAATACACCTGCTCAATTTGTCTGCTATCATACTGGAGCTCCCGGGAATGTGCGTTGCAATCAGAAAGCAGTTGTGAGCTATCGCCCATTGCCATACTCTCAGGGCCTCTCGGCATAATGGGTAAGATCTGGTGCCCCCTTGTTTGTTGATGTACCAGACCACTGACATGTTGTCTGATTGGATAGCAGTAGTCCCTGATGGAAGAATGGAGTGAAATGCCTGCAACGCTAGAAGCACCGCCCTCAGTTCCAGGACAATGATATGCAAAAGGGCCTCTGTCTCTGACCAGGTGCCTTGGACCAAGTTTCCCTGACATAGCCCCCCCACCCTATCAGCGTCCGTGGTCACCATGGCTATCGGTTGATGGGGGTTGAAAGGGTGAAGCCATTGTTGGGGATTTTGAGACATCCACCAGAGTAAATCCTGCTAGCATCTCTGAGTCACACTTATTTGAAAAGACATAGGATGCTGTGGAGGGTACCACTGAGTGAGAAGTAGCCACTGAAGGAGTCTCGTGGAATCTGGCTAAAGGAACTATGGTAATCGAAGCTGTCATTGACCCCAACAGTTGAAGTACAGATCGAGCTGGGGATTTGTGGTGACACAGCAGTGGTTGAACTTGCTGTCTTATTCTCTGGAGTCTGTGTTCTGGGAGGGATGTTGTGCAGTTTCTCGTGTCCAACAGTACCCCAATGAATTCCAAAGACTGAGTTGGGGTTTTGTTGGATTTCTCCCAGTTTATAGTGATTCCCAGGCTTCAAGCTGTTAGGAGAGTATACTGCAGGGCTTCTTCCAGTAGATGCTTGGTGGGGTGGTGAAGAGCCAGTCATCTAGAGATGGAAACGCCTGGAATCCTTGAAGTTATAAGTGCGCGATAACCACTGCCATGCATTTTGTGAACATTCTGAGGGCTGTAGAGAGACCGAAGGGCAGGGCTCGAAATTTGTAGTGGCTGGCTCCTATATGGAAGCGGAGGTATCTTCTTGAGCATTTGTCCATTTTTATGTGGTAATACGCATCTTGAAGATCTACAGAGCACATCCAATCGTTTTCTTTCAGGAGAGGAAGGATAGACTGAACCATGACCATCTGGAATTTCTCCATTTTTACAAATTTGTTTAGTGTACTGAGATCCAGATTTGGTCTCCAGTCCCATCTTTTTTTGGCACTAAAAAGAACCTTGATTAAAATTCGGATCCTATCTGGTCTGGGGGGACCATCTGGATGGCTCTTTTTTTGTAACAGCTTTTGGATTTCATGTGCTGCTGTTTCTCTTTGACTGGGTGCGACATCGGGTAGTACTCTTGATGAGACTGGGCAAAGATGAAATGGGATGTGATAGCCTCTGGATATAATCCATTGTACCCAAGAATCAGTTATCTTTTGCCAGGTAGTGGGGTACAAGGAGAAACTACCCCCGACCGCTTCCAGAGGTGAGAAATCGGGCAACACTTCAGGAGCACTGATAGGGTTGGCCAGAGAAAGAATCTCTGGAACCCCGGTTTCGCAGACCTCTTCTGCTCCAAAAGGGGCATCTCCCATTGTAGATTCCCTCTGCATCTAGGGGAAAACTTGGCACGTGCATCCCGGAAAGAACCCTGAGATTTCCTGTCCCAGATCTTTCCACTCCTCTGATTTCTGGCATAGAATCGCTGAGGAGTGGAGTGTCTGACACCAACGGCAGATAAGGTCTTGCCATCTTGTTCACACCATGCCAGCGTATCCTTGACTTTAGGGCCAAACAAAGAAGCGGCCTCTATGGGGGCGTTCATGAAGGAA
The DNA here is from genome assembly GCF_019279795.1 of Protopterus annectens. Classification (NCBI taxonomy): domain Eukaryota; kingdom Metazoa; phylum Chordata; order Ceratodontiformes; family Protopteridae; genus Protopterus; species Protopterus annectens. The sequence goes on along the minus strand of NC_056744.1, from coordinate 1,645,599,491 downwards.
GCTTTAAAGGAGTCCGCAAAGTCACAAAGGTGCATCCAGGCATGTCGTCTAGCGACTATAACTGAGCCTGCAGCTCTAGCCACCCCTTCCATTGCATGGGAAATAAGATGCATGGAAGAGTTGGAAATGGACTCTAGGGTGGCTATCTGAGAAGCCACATTATCAGGGACTTCATAAGAAACTGCTCCTACCAACGTTTCAGAGAGCTGGTTTATAAGATCTCACTGAAGCCTTGTAAAATGTGCCAAATAATTCGAAGACCTTACAGCGAAGGTCAATGAAGCAAACACACACTTCCCTATTCTGTCAATTGCCCAGGACTCCTTGTTGGGCAGATGGACAGTTTGGCTCTCTTCTGCCAAATCCTTCTTAGTAGCAGCTGCCACCACCATAGCATCTACTGGAAGACTTTGTGACCACTGGGGGTGATAATATTTTATCAGGCCTCTTAGGTATTGCATCCATGGTATCAAGCGCCTTCCATGCTCATTGCACGATGAGCTGGATGAGCTCATGGGCATGCGGGGTGACCCAGGAGTTAGGGGGCCGGGCACGAAAAGCCTGAAGGAATACAGATTCCTCAGAGGAAGGATTAGAGGGTTTTCAGTAACCTTTCTAAGGATCTTGAGGATGTTGCCAAAGGAACCTCATCAGAGGGTGACCGTGGGGGACCCTTCCCCGTCATCAAAATCTGTATCTTCAGTGAATGACTCCTCAGTGGAGTCCATGTGCGTCCTCTTGCATGCTGCTTTGCAGGGTGCTTCCTCAGTGGGATGTTCTGGGGAAGACTGCAAAGAGGGTGTCTCCTGAGGAGGAGAGACCTGAGGCTGTTGTGTCTGGTGTCCGGGGGTTGAAGCTTCTGGCAGTTGCATCACAGAGAGGGGAGAGGACTCAGACAAATGAACTTTGCCAGCAGAGGCAAGCGCCCTCTCCATGGCCTGGAAAGCTGGCCTGCGGGACTGAGCATGACAACCTTGGAACCGTAGTCACACCCCGTCCTGTTGAGCCCACTCCCAGACTAGGAGTCTCAAGAGGGCTGTGAACCACAAGAGAGAGAGAGAGCATCCCTGGACGGTGCCATAGAAAAAAATCGGTGTGGAGTCAGGAATACCCTCCCCAATGGCACAGCCACTGACCTGAGAAGGGCCCAATGACCAGTGCACTAAAGGCCACATGGATGACTCTGGTTCCAAAATGAGATCCACTATTGGAGTCAGAGGAAGGAAAGCTGGTGTCAGAGTAATAGGCTTCGAAACTTGAATGGAAGTTGAAGGAGGAGTATACGATGGGGTTTGAGGCAAAATACACTCACCTAAATGAGGGAACGTGGACTTTGATGGTTGAGAGAGACCTCTGGCTACAAGCAACTGGTCAACTAGCCGCAACACATCCTGTTCAGAAAGACTCTTGATTGACCTCATGGAGAAGGCCAACGGCGATTCTGGCCTTTCTAGGAAAGGACTATACTGACTGATAAGAAAAGGATCCAGTGAAGGGGAATCTTTGTTCCTTGCTAATTCAATAAGTGCAGAGCTTGGAGCCGAGGAAGTCTGCACTGAAGAAAACTGTGTGGAAAAGGTCTGTGCCAAAGGCATCATCACCGTAGTAATTGAAGGTGTCTGCACCGTAAAAGTCAAAGACTGCTCTGAAGGGTACGGCGCCACAGTGGAAAGTGTCTCTACTGGTAAGACGGATGGTACCGAGAAGGACTGCACTGAAGTACACATCGGTGAAGAGAAAGTCTGCGCCGTGGAGTACAGAAAAGCCATACTTGGAGCCGAAGGTGACTGTAGCAATGGTGCCGAAGGGGACTGAACTTGTAATGACGGTGCCATAAGAGGTTGTGATAGAACTGCTGGAACTGAAGTTGTCTGCACCGGGAACTGCGGTGCTGATATTGATAAAGGAGACATGGCTGTCAGGATCATCTGATGCAGTGTCGGACCTGGAGCCGACAGGGTCACAGGTGGCAGCGCTGTAGTAGTAATCAATTTCACCTCCTTGTGAGTCGACTCCCTAGGATCTCCAGAGGGAGAAGAGGGGAGCAACTTCGATGAAGAGGATGAAGAATGCCTCTTGTGGGGTTTAACAGGAGGGGGTGAGCCCTCTTACCCAGAAATAGCCTCAGAGAAAGGAGACTTGAGGAGACCTTTCAGTATTAACTTATCATTGCTCTCAATGAGAGTCCTGGTAGAGAAGTTTTTATAAATTCCCCATGGGGGATCTACAGTGAAGTGAGAGACATTAAGACAGTAGACACATAAATCATGGCCAGTGGAAAGTGGTAACTTACAGCCGCAATCCTTGCACTGCTTGAAACCAACGGAACTTTTCTTATCCAACATATCTGTGGAGGAGAAGCACAGTAACAAAAGGAAGAATAATGGATACCCAAGAAAAAAGGGTAAAAAGGAGAAAAGGAAGAATTACCAACGATGGTAATGAATTAGCACAAGTTAAGAAAAGAGTAATAAAGATAAAAGACTAGAGGGAGAGAGTCTAAAGTATGAGATAGGGTAGGAAAATATTAGAATAAACTTTTAAGAAAAATTTAGAGTAATAATATATAATTTGTCAAAAAATGTGACACTTAGCTGAGTGAGTGGCTTGACACGGCTGTTCAGCAACGCGGCAAACGAGATCTGAGGTAACAGGGAGCAGAGCATTCTGGGTAGGACCTTGGCACAATAGATTTTTGGCTGACGCGAGCTTGATATTGGCCGGCTCGGTTCTGAGGACGGAACCGAAATCCAGTAGTAAGGGCTGAACGAAGATTAACAACATCAGATGATACATGTACAACGTACAGATAGAAATATTAATTCAATCTCAGATACAAGTACTAAATGAAAATACATGTTATACATTTCACAGATACAATCATATAGTCTAAACAGGATACAAAGAATACCAGTATTGTAATTGTAGGTAGAAAACAAAAAAGTATGCATATGCTTATAGTAGGGGTATACTATTCAAATACAAAAATATCAGGTTGTGTTCCTTTAGCTGCCTTAAGACATCTATTTCCTAATCAGGGTTTGTGCAAGAGCAGGTCCATAATTCTGATAGGTGTGATTTGAGAAGTTTTTTGAAGTTGAAAGTGTTAGTAGTTGTTCTGATATTTAATGGCAGGGAATTCCAAATTTTGACTATGCAATTGGAGTAAAGGGAAAATCCAGCTGCATTGCTAGATATGGATATATTTAGGAAAGATTTGTTATTGGAATGCAATACTTTATTGGAGTAGTGTATTAGTAGATTTTGAAGTACTGGTGATTTAGTATTCGATGGGCGAAGGTGAGTTGATTATAAGCAAGTAGATTTGGTAGTTCAAGCCAGGAAAGTTGTTTTAAAGCCAAACAATGATGGGATCTGAAAATTGTTAACTGTGGCAAATTTTGGGATTTTATTATAGCAAGTTTCAAGTTTTGCTAGGTCAGATTTCTTAATGTTTGTAAGAATTTGTGAGGTGTATAGTAGCATAGAGATAAGATGGGTTCTTGCTATGGTGGCTTTTGAAGATTTATTTAGAAAGTGTCAGTTTCTGCACAGAGTTCCTAGATTTTTGTGAACTTCTTTTTTTTTATGGTCTGTGATATGTGTATGTCAAATTTTATATTATGGTCAATGACCATGCCAAGTAATTTTGTTGGGGAAACTGGAGAAATAATTGTATGGTTTAATGATGAGATGCTGAATGGTGGGTGGGTGTCTGCTGCTCTATTTGGATAAAAGAACATGTGTTTTGTTTTAGTAGGTTTAAGTATAAGTTGTGCATTGGTTAGCCAAGGTTCTACTGCATTAAATGACTGCTGGGTGACTTTTTGGAGTTTTTATAGTGTTGTGACAGCAAAAATCAGGGTGGAATCAATTGCATATTGAACTACAGAGGCAAGTGGGGTGGCAATATGAAGACTGTTAGTAAAGATAATAAAAGGGAGAGGGCCTAGAAGAGATCCCTGTGGAACTCCCAAGGTTACAGGCAGTAATGAAGAGAGATTTTGTTGCCATTTTACAGCTTGCTGGCATCCAGTTAGATACTACTGGAACCAGGTAAGTGCAGAATGGCTAAGTTTAAGTTTCAAGAGTGTAGTTAAGAGTTTAGAATGGGAGACAGTATCAAAAGCTTTGGACAGATCAAGAAAGATGGAGGGAACTAAACTGTCATCATTGCAATGGTGGTAAATACATTTTGTAAAGTTAACAAGGGCAATGGTAGTGCTATGATTAGGGCGAAAACCATGCTGAGTGTTGGATAGAAGACTGTTAGTTATTAGTTCAAGATTTGTGAATGGATGCACCTCTCAAGTATTTTTGAAAATGGTGATAGTATAGCTATTGGCCAGTAATTTGATAATTCTGTTCAGTTTCCACCTTTATGTAGTGGGAAGATATGTGATACTTTCCAAATTTTAGGGTCTTGTTGTTCTGAGATGGATCGATTTATTAATATGGATACTGGATATGTTATTGCTTTTGCAGCAATTTTCAGATATTCCGCAGGTAGACAGTTGGCAGCAAGTGTAGTAGGTTTAAGTCTTTTGAGATATTTAATTATGGTGTTTATTGGGACAGGTTGGAAAGAGAAGTTATTGGGATCTAGTGTGGGTACTATGTGAGTCTGGGTAAGGGAAGAACAACTATTGCTTGTGATGGCTAGTATGGATTCAGTGAAGTATCTGTTAAATTGTGAGCCTATGTTGTCTTTAGTATTGGTGAGTGTTGGGGAGGCAGTACTACTTAGTCCTGGCTGTAGGATTTTTTTTATGGCAGCCCAGAATATTTGTGGGTTTCTTTGATTTTCTGATTGGGCACTGCTATAGTAATTTATTTTGTCCTGTCTAATACATTTTTTTAGCTTTATTTCATAGTTCTATATATGTTTGTCTGTTAGTTGTAGTTTTGTCATTGAGGCATTTCTCCCAGGCCTTATCTCTAGTTTTTAACAGAGCTCTTCTTTCTTTGGTTAGCCAGTGGGCATAATTGGATTTTATCCTAATTGTTCTAGGGGGGCAAGATGTTTAGGGTATTGAAGAAGGTTGAGTTAAAGTACTCAACTGCAGTATCTAAAGAGAGATCTTTGAGTGGTGTCCAGTTGCATTTTTTAAATTAGTTATGAAGTCTTAGGGATATTTTTTTTCTTATCTTGGATTTGGAGGTAGGTGGCAAGTTTATGTGGATTTATCCGGTGTTGGAGAATGTAAGTCAGAATATGGTCACTGAGGCTGTCTGGGAGACTGCCAGAGTGTAGGGATAAATTTAGCTTGTTTGTAAGGATCCAGTCTAGGATTTAATGTTTATTTAATGTTTTGTCTACTCAAGTACAAGCCTGGATTGTTTGTGAGAAACCGTGTAGGTTAATGTGGTCAGATGGATTTTGAGAGTTGCAGGAGAGCCAGTCCACATTAAAGTCATCCATTACAATTGTTTCCTGAGGGAGAGATGTTGCTGTCCAGTTCAGGATGTGTTATAGAGTAGTCAGATTGTTCCCAGGTAGGATGTAGGCTCCCACTATGTTCAGGTGTTTCTTGGGATTAACTATTAGTTTATTAAACAGTTTTTCAGTGTTGTTAAAGTTTGGGATGGTTTGGTGTATAGTTTGTAAATTAAGATTGTTTTTGTATAGAAAGACAATACCGCCACCTCTTTTCTGTTGTCTATCTAGGCTATGTATGTTGTATCCTGGTGGAAGTATTTCTTTGTTAGAGATGGCTGGTTTTAGCCAGGTTTCTGTTATAAAGGCTATATCTGGAGTATACAGAGTAGGGTGGCATGCAATTCTTGAATTTGCTCATGATGCTCCTGAGATTTATATTAAGTAGTAGTAAGTCCGTACCTTTTCGGGGAGAGTTAATAGTTGTTGGGGATGGGTTGGGGTGTGAAGATCTAAATGGGTTGGATTTGTTTGGGGGCCAGGCTTGGGGTGAATTTCCCCACTAAGTATGAACTGCAATGCAATGTGAACTCTATATTTTAAGTACTTTGATATAAACTTATCGTATTTCTGTGCAACATTACGGTAAGATTGTTGTGTGAGTAAGGTAAATGGTGCATGGTTTATATTTGTGGGATTATATATAGTTGGTGCTACTACTAAATTTGTATGTTTAAATTGTAATGGGTCTGAGAAGGGGGTAGTATACGTAGACTGTGTGCCGTTAAGTTCTGTTATGTGAGCTGTAATAGATAGAAATAGCAGGACTGATGAGTATAAAGTTATCTTATTATAATTTATTGAATGAGATGCTACATTAAAAAAATATTAAATTAAATTATTACTACCACCTATTATCTGTTTACTTTAAAACGCTTATTTTGTTGCCCTGTCTGTAGCTACGTAATACTTCCGGGGCAGTACACCAGGATATACTTTTGTGCACATTTTTAGCATAGAAAGCATTCTGTTTTTAGCTTTAACTTATCTATGCTGAAGTGCACAAAATACACCTTGCCACATCTTGTTGATAAATTAAACATCACTTTTATAAATACCTCACTGAAATAATAACTCTGGAGTTCAGTATGCAGTTTCTTAAAAAAACTGCGTCTGCAGCTACTTAATACTTCTTGGACAGTATACCAGGATGTACTTTTGTGCACATTTTAAGCATAGAAAGCACTCTGTCTTTACCTTTAATCTATCCATGCTGCAAAGCACAAAATGCACCTTGCCACATCTTGTTGGTAAATTAAACATCACTTTTATACATACCTCACTGAAGTAACTCTGGAGTTTGGTATGCAGTTTCTTAAAAAATATCTGTCATAGTAATTTAATTTCAAATATTGCACTTTTCTTTTTTTAGTTTCATTAAGATTAAATGCTGTAGAACTTATTAGAAATATGTGCAGCAACTATTTTAAAATGCTCAATTGTCTTTATTAGCTTTACTGTTCTTTAGAGAAGCAGTTTGTGTAGCATAAAATAATTATTGTGCCTAATGCTGCCTGCACCCTATTATAGGTTGGCAGTAATGACAACTGAAAGAAAAATAACAAACAGCTAGAACATAAAGATTTAAAATAATTTTTATACTCTTTCATTTTCAAAACAGATAATGTATTACAAAGATATATAATCCTCATTGGACAGTGACATGTGTCAGTTAAGCAACACAAAAAAAGATATTTCAACTTTCAGCTAGAAATTAAACATATCACCAGACATGACATAAAACAGACCAATACTCTATAATCCGAACTGAGATGCAAAGCAACCCACATAAACAATGACAATAAAAATACAAATAAGGCTTCTGAACACCTCCTCTTTGCTGCCTACTATCTAGGAATAGCTGCTAATACTCTGATGTGAAGTTGTTAATCTCATTGATTATTCTCACTGATGGGTTGGAGCTGATCCTCGGCTCTGACACGGCCGATAGCAAGCTCAAGGTTTGCCAGTAGCTCGATACCAGCCCCTTATCCCACCATGCACTGCTAGAATTACCTCAGATCTAGTTTGCCGCGGCAAGAGAGATCTTGGTAATCCAGATAGCTCGGACCATTTTAGAAACAGAATTAACAGCAAGTTTTTAAAAAGTTTCCTTTTTGATATATTTATGTAGTGTGTGTTAGTTCCATTATTTTTAGATAGTTTAGACAGTTTAGATAGTTTAAATTGTTTTAAATTAGGGACTTGTTGGCTTTTTAGTTTGTGTGGGCCTTTAGCCCCTTTTCCTACTATTAATCCCTTTAGTAGTTAGGTTTTTTTCTGTGGGACTCTTAGTCCCATATTTGTATTATATTTTTATTTATATACATATATATATATATATATATATATATATATATATATATATATATGTATATTACTGTTGTAGATAGTGCCCGGGTTGGGCTTAGTTGTTTGTGAATATATTTACTGTTTTTCTCTCAGTATGTCAGAGGATAGGGAGAAATCCCATCCCAAATCGGGTTTTAAAAAATGCCCAGATTGTGAGCAGAAAATGTCCATCACTGACGGACATATTCAATGTGTCTACTGCTTGGGGGCCAAGCACCTCCAAGACACCTGTAGCATTTGTCACTCCTTCTCTTCAATAGTCCTCTTGGAGAGAAGGAGGAAACTTATAGACAGAGGATTGCTACAGCAATCTTTTTCAGAGGTTTTGAATAGCCATGAAGGTGCTAGTACGTCTTCCAAATCTTCAAAATCCAAGTCTTCAGATAAGGTATCCAAAAATGCAAAAATTTCAGAAGGAGGGTCATCGGTTCCACAGTCATCAGAGCCGAGTGTACATTTGATTCGGAGCCAGCTCTCAGTATTGGAGCCGTTCTCTGAAGTTTCTTCTTCACCTCTGCTCCAATCAGCACCTTCGGTGCATTCAGCTAAGTCTTCAGTCAGCCTTTCAGATTTGGACATGGATCGGCTAGTGCAGAAGCTTTTACAGGCACCAGGACTTGCCAAATTGTTGTCGGCCCCGGCCAACTTGTCGGTGCCGAAGACCATGGAACCGAACTTGTCTACTTCTCCGAGCCGTACTGGACTCTCGGAGCCGAGGGAAGTCAAACCGATGGTGGTCAGACCCTTGGAGCCGATATCCACTCCGGGGTTATTGGCTCCATCTACTCGGATGTCCTCGGTGCTGACCGAGGGCTCTAGGAGCCGACGCTCTCCAGTCGGTTCCGGGGAGGATAGTCACACTGACTTGTCTGTGCCGACTCTCCCTCTCAGTGCTTCGGCTCGGATGAGCTCGGCTCCTACCTCAGGCTCGGAGCCCAGGGTTTCGGTGCGGGAGGATCGGATGGTACTCTCGGGTCCGTCCACTCCTCCTCGTCGGAGCCATGGTTCCTTCGATGCTATGAGGAGACAACATCAGCATCGGTTCAGCTTTCCCTCTCCCCTCAAGCTCCTGTGTCTACTTCTGCATCTACCAACCCCTCTAAGCGTAGAGACCCTGAGCCTCAAGTACCCCCACAGGGTGTCCCCTGCTCTTCTGAGACTTCCCCAGACCCCCCCACTGAGGAGGTGCCCAGAAAGAGACTGTGCAAGAGGAGGCACTTAGACTCCCCACAGGAGTCTTTGACATCTGACACGGACTTAGATGAGTCAGAAGGGTCCCCTCGGTCCCCCTCTGAGGATATCTCTTTTGCAGAGATACCAGAGATCCTTAGTCAGAGGGGCGACTGGCAGTCCAAGACCCCTACTGAGGATGAGTCTGTGCTCTTGAAGGCTTTTGAGTCTCAACCTTCCACTTCTTGGGTGTCTCCGCCTTACAATGAGCTCATGGATCTGATCTCTCGTAAGGCGTGGGAGTCACCGGAGGCCATGGAACCTGTTCCATGTAGACCCAATAAATTCATATCTGCCCCAGTCGATAAACCTTTTTTGACAAAAGGAGTACCTGTGGATGCCATGGTGGTGGCTGCAGCCACCAAAAAGGAAGTATCTGAGACATCCTCTTCTATCCATCCCCCTAACAGAGATTCTAGGGTTTTGGATAGATATGTGAAGCACATGTTTAATTCAGCGACTTTTTCTCTGTGATCACTGAACTACTTGACCCATTTTACAAGACTACAGAGAGATCTCTTGAAAGAGCTAGGAGATACTCTCCAAGGTACAGTAGTGGCAGGAGTGGCTGATAAAGTCAAAGCCCAGCTCGCTACCCTTAACTCAGTAGTGAACTCGTCCATGCGTCTCATATCCTATGCAGCTGATGGTTCGAGTAGAGCCGCTAGTTCGGGCATTGCTCTTCGCAGACAAGCCTCTGTTCCTTTGCGGAACCTTTCAAGTCTTCTTTTATTAATACCCCATTTGATGGCTCATTACTGTTTGGGCCCAAAGTAAAGGAAACTTTAACCAGGTGTGAACAGGAAGGCAAGACTTTATCTGCCATTGGGGTTCGATTTTCCACTCCTACTCGGCCCTACCCCAAGGGCCCTAGGGGGGGAAAGATGTGGTTCCGAAAAACTCAAGCAGCCTTTCACGACACACGTGGTGAAACCCCCTCTAGAGGCAGAGGAGGGGGTTATAACGGAAGACGCCACCCCCGTGGCAGAGGGGGTCCGCAGCAACAGGGTGAAGGGGTCAGTTCTCCGGTCAGTCCTACCAGCGTTCCTGAAAGGTGGCCCGACTGTTTGGCTCTGGAGGCAGTCGGGGGTTGCTTGTCTTTGTACCCAGAAGCCTGGATAAACATAACATAAACATAACATATCGGATACTTGGGTACAAAGCATCATTTCCAGAGGATATTTCATACCATTCTTTACCCCTCCCATTCCTATCAAAAAAATTCCAGATGTTCCACCCAATCTCAGGGAACAAGCAATCGTAGAGGTCCACAGATTGCTAGAAAAAAAGAATCATCCAACCAGTCCCAGCAGACCAAGTCAGATTCGGAACTTACTCAAGATTCTTTTTGGTACCAAAGAAAACAGGGGACTGGAGACCTATCTTGGACCTCAACAGACTCAACAAGTTCGTAAAGAAAGTGAAGTTCCGAATGGTCATGCTTCAGTCCATTCTTCCCTTTTTAGGGAAAGACGATTGGATGTGCTCCATAGATCTCAAGGACGCGTACTATCACATAAAGATGGACAGATGCTCCAGAGATCATCTGCACTTCCGGCTGGGAGCCAATCATTACCAGTTTTGAGCCCTGCCCTTTGGTCTCACTTCAGCCCCCAGAGTGTTCAACAAATGCATGGCAGTGGTCACGGCTCACCTGAGGTGTCTAGGATTACAGGTGTTTCCAATACTTAGACGATTGGCTCTGCACCACTACCACCAGGCATTAATTGACTCAGGCAACACAATACACTCTGACACTCTGCCATCAATTAGGCATTACGATCAACTTCAAAAAGTCTGCCTTAACGCCATTGCAGCATACCGTTTTTATAGGAGCAGAGTTAGATACCACAACCACCACTCTACATCTCCCTATGGATCTCAGGCAGTAAAGACATAGCAGCTGGGAAAGCTAGCAGTGATGGAGATGAAGTGCCTGAGATGTAAAATATGACAGATGAAGAAATATGGACATTACAGCAGAAATCAACGTTGAGCCAATTGCAGAGAAGGTCAAAAGAACAGATTACTGTGGTTCAGGCTCATGTGCAGAGAAGCAGAAGTAAAGCTGGTGAAAATTATTTGGAACAGATAGGAAGTAGGCAAGAGTAAGCAAGGGCATCCTGCAAAGATATGGATGGACTGTGTCACACAAGATCTGATACAGTCAGGCATGACTGTCGAACAATGTAGGAGACGGGCATTGAATAGAAGGAGATGCAACCGTTGACACAACAGCCAGACCCCATGTAGAAAAAAATATGAGAAAAGGGGGGATTGATGATTATGACTATTAAGTTTCAGTCACTCAACCAGAAGGTGAGCCATGCTGACCACACAGGATGCACTTCCTAAGATGGTTCAAGAGGTGCATCTGTTCCAGGCATCTAACTGCCCACAGAAGCAAAAAATGGACAATAGCATGATTTCTCATAACTTGAGTGGGAGTTGGAGATATTCAATGCCCAAGACACCACCTTCAGGATGGTAAGATTCTCACTCCTGTATCTTAGGGCTGCTGGGTTGATTGAGCTGCTGACACGGCAGGACTTTACATCGTGCTGTTCACCTGGTATAGGCAATACCTGTGCATGTTTTGATTGGTGATCTGGCAGCCACATTAAAACTTAAATTACTTATATTCCTTAGGCATCAAATGTGTGAATTCTTTGATGATAACTATTAGAGGATCTGAAATGTGCAACCAGCAGAAAAGAAATTACATGCACAGTCACATTCCTAGACTTCCAAAGCTGGACTTGCAGAACAGGAAATACTAACCACTAAGCTGTGGAGCACTCCCAATATCTAAACAAACACATTTCATGAGGACTAGCTAAGCAGTGAGATTCCTACTAGCAACATCAAAGAATTAACCACAGCTGGTTTGGATTCTTGTGCATTATAGCAAAAGTTGTTAACCAATTTATTCTTTACCATCTGTAGAGTGTTGTAAGACATCTGATAGACTGGGAAATTTGGGAGAAATTTCACATAATTTAGAAGTACTGAAATATGGCAAGTTGTTTGTTTGTGTCTTTCGGCTTTTCCCGGTCAGGGGTCGCCACAGCGGAACTCCAGTCCGCTAATGATTGGCAATAGATTTTTATGTACTGGCTTGCCGGGCCTAACGCACAACCTTCAACGAAGGAACGCCCATTCACACATGTCGCCACACAGAATACGCTCTGAGAATCGAACAGGCAACGTCTAACTGTGAGGCGACAACGCTACCGCAGCACCATCACTATGAGGCTGAAATATGGCAAGTTATAGTAATTAAATAAATAATACTTACTTGGGCGTTGCTTTCACCCAAACATGCAGGTGGTACTATGCTCCAGGCCATCTAGTTTTTTTTTTTTTTTCAGTCCTAGATTATTCTGTCTTTGCAAGAAATAAACTTAAGCAGAGGCAAATACATTCAGCCCTAGTGGCTTTTGGCCTACTGCTGTCAGATTTAAAACACACAGTCCATGATTTTCACTTTCTGTTAAAAAACACAGCCTGGTAGTTGTCATTTGCATTGTTTCACATTCAAGCCTATACACCCTCTGGCTACAAGGTGTTAGTAGAAATACTTTGTGTTGATCCCTCTATATCTGCTGGCTAATACACAACAGAGCTTGTGGACATCTGAGTTACTGTTTTTACTGTTTCACTCACTTGCCTGTTCAAGTGCTTACCCAAAAAACACACAAATGGCCCTTTTGTTCAATCACAAGAAAAGCCTTGGATTTTAAGAATTTCTTTGTTTGCTTGCTTCTTAAAAAATTCTGCTTAATATTAAAATAAGCCACCTGTGTGGGTGAAAGCTAAGAGTACATCTACAAGCAGTTATAGGGCTCCGGCAGCATTTTAGAAGAGGTGGTAATCACAGATGTGTACCAGATGCTCATTGCCTGCCCAAATCTCAGCCTATCTGCTGCACCTTTCTTTGTGAGGTACTCTGCAGAAGGTAGCAGAATCACAAACAGTATTCAAAATTTATGAACTCTTAAGATGATGTTGCAAGGAGCTATAGCCCTTTGCTCCAGTTAAAAACATGTTTCATACAGTGCAGTAAATAGCTATTGTACAGATATGCAATAGCTCTTTGCTTATATTTTTTCGTCATCTCTGGAGGACAATTTTTTTGTTTGTTTGTTATTCATTTCTGATTGAGAGGCACCAACTGGGGCATTGTCACTTTGCCAGGGAAAACCAACTGATCTAGCCACAGCTCTGAATAAAATATGCTAGTTTCAGTTCTGTGAAAAATGTGCACAGTACAATCCAGGAACAGTGGAGAAGCCCATTGCATCTTTCAACCACTGATACCATGGAATCATATATAGTGCATATGTTCAAGGTCATACGGTCATCAGGGGAGCTAGGAAGCCAGTTAAAATGACATTGTAAGCTTTTATCATCCATAAATATGTTAAGTTGGCTTTTGAAGGAAATTCTTTAAGTTGAATTTGATCTACTTGACTAAGGCAACTAATTCCACTAATCCAGAATGTTACTAGTTAACAAACCTGTCTCTTCCACTGCTATTAAATGAGATCTTTAATAACATCTTGTCTAATATTGATTCATTCTCCATGTTTTAAGTTGCACTGCCTTTAAAAGATCAACAATTATATTACAGCCGATTCTCACCCGACATTTGTATAAGACTAAGGACATCTAATTTCTTATTTATAAAACTGATTTGTTGACATGCAGAATGCAGACTTACAGAAAATGGAAACTTGACTACACCAGATAACACAGAATATTTTGTGTTACATCACTAGAGTTTGCAGTGCAAAGCCTCCAGTCATTCAGTAGTTGGGGAAAGAGGTAAGCAATGCCACCTGCAGGTCATGTTTAAAACTGCCAAACAGAAGGGTTCAAAATGTTCTGCACAGCACTTTCTATATTAAACTAGAATTCCATGATCTCAGCAATGAGTAGAAATTTGAAAGGCCATCTGCCAAAGTTAATGACTAGGGCTTTCTTCCTGCCAGCCCTCTCAAAGCAATTCTTCTTTTTTAGCTCATGTCTCCCTAATGGTGCATGCATGAGACAATGGGCATGCCATCTTATACTCCCAAGTTCTGATCCTTATAGATTCATAGGTTCATAGGTAGATACTAGGCTATCTGCCCTAGGGCATTTATAAGCCTAGCCAGAGTGTATTTGGCTTTTGCCTCCCTATTTGATTAGCCTACTGTGCCTCTTTATAGTAGGTCACAGAAGGTAGCCCTTTAAGATTAGTTTACTGTGCCTCTGTCAAGCAGGGACACAGAAGAGATCCCAGGGGTGAATTTGCGATTTCCCATCTACGCGTCCAGATTTCGCTTGAAGAGGGTCAGCGAGGGGCTATGTCTAACATGAAATGGGATTCTATTCCAGAGTGAGGGGAGCCTCTGGGAAATGAATCTGTCCCCCCAGCATGTCCTATTTATTTTTGTGCTGAGGTTTAAGTCCCTGGAGCATGTAGCTCTAAGGGATTTGGATTTTTTGAGGTGGAGCATGTCCATTAATTCTGGGTTAGACATGGCTTTGTACGTCAGGCATAGATCGCCTCTGAATAGGCGGTAAGCAACTGAGTAGAGCTGGAGTTTCTTTAGTCGAGCTGCATAGGACATCTGTTTGTGGCCCATGATCCTCTTGGTGAGGTACTGTTGGGGTCTCTCCAGTTGCTGCAGGTGTTGGGTAAGGTACATCCCAAAAGGGGCATTGTATTCAATTATGGGCCTGATGAGTGATGAGTAGAGGGGCACAATGACCTCTCTTGATCTAGATGCGAACCCTTTCGTGATAAGGTGGGCTATACAGAAGGTCTTTCTAACCACTTTGGCAACGTGATTATCAAAGGAGAGATTACTATCTACGTGGGTCCCCAAATCCCTAATTACCTCTTCCATACTTAATGGATTACCACCTATGTGGTAATTTGTGGGCACTTTGTTTTTCCCAAAGGGGATGACTATGCACTTTTTAGCATTTAGCTTGAGGCCGTGGCTCTGGCACCAAGCATCCGTCTCCATGAGACCCTTTTGGAGGATGCTTGTGTCAGCTGGAGAGTCGATTATGGCTCCCAGTTTGCAGTCATCTGCGAACTTTGTCAGCCATAGTCCCCCCCATGTTAGCCTGTACCTCAGAGAAGTATATACCAAATAAGAGAGGTCCCAGAACTGAGCCTTGTGGGATGCCACTTGTAACTGGTTTGGATTCGGACGTGGCACCTGCAATTCTGACCATGTGGGTTCTATCCCTGAGCCAGTTTGCAACCCATCTTGTGACATAGGGGTTGATATTTAAGCTGGTAAGCTTATTTATGATGCCCGAGTAGGGTATTGTGTCGAAGGCTTTTGCGAGGTCCAGGTAGGCTGTGTGGACTACCTTGCCCTCATCTATGGCTTTGGTAACTGTTTCAAAGAAATCAATTAGGTTTAAGAGGCAAGATCTGCCCTTAACAAAGCCGAATTGGGTAGGATCCAGTGTCTGGAGGTTCCCAATGTCTTTGTTTATGAGTTCCATGATAATACGCTCAATAGCTTTATAGATCAGACTAGTCAGGCTTATAGGGCGATAGTTCCTGGGGTCCGTTGTGGCTCCACCTTTGTGAAGTGGAACCACTGTAGCTGTATGCCATTCTTTGGGTACATATCCTGTAGTAAGGCTAAGTTTGAAAAGTGACTTAATGTGAGGGTTCAGTTCTTCTTGGAGCTCATGTAAGACGCAGCCTGGGACACCGTCTGGTCCCATAAATGCTGTGTTTTTTGCTTTGGAGTGGGCAGCTTTCACCTGTGCATATGTGATGTCAGGGAGGTTACATTCAGTTGGGATAGGCATTTTCTCCTTTGGGGGGAAGGGGGGGAGAAGTTAGCAGTGAACCTGTCTGCCAGGATGTTGGCTATGTCTGTAGGTTCAGTATATTTTGTACCATTATGCATCAATTCAGAACATATCTGGGAATTTCCCCCCATATTCCTGACATAACTAAAGAAGGCCTTGTGATTATCTTTAGTGACTAGGGCAATTTTTCTTTTGAAGCTGGCCTTTGATGATTTTATGAGGGATCGTAGTTTCTTGCTAATACTGATGAGAGATGCCCTCCCTTTTTGGGATATTGCTCTATCATGTAAGTAGCTTCCTCCTTCTATTGTATAGCTTATTTATGGCCAGGGTCCACGAGACAGGTCTCCTGTTTTTGGAGGAGTGAATCTTGGTTTTATTTGGGATAGCACAATCCATGCATTCCTGCAGGTGCTCATAGAATGCAAATGTAAAGGTTTTTGCAGATTGGGCAGTATTATCCTCTGGCCTGGGGGCTTTGAAGGATTCCATCTCAGTCTTGAGAAGTGTGAAGTTAGCTTTTGAGAAATTTTTACAGTGGTTTCCTTGGCTGGGGGTGGGGACAGGATATGGATGCTCAGGGAAATTAGTTTATGGTCTGATCTTACCAATGAGGGGTTTACCTCTGGTGTGGAACACAGAGTCCCCATGTTGGTGATGACCAGGTCCAATATGTTGTCCCCTCTTGTAGGAGTGGTGACCAGTTGTTCCATAGCGTTAGAGTTTACAAATTCAAGGAACCGTTGGGCAAGGGTGTTTGGGCTTGAGTAGTTTTCCCAGTCAATGCTTGGGTAGTTGAAGTCACCCAATATCATGGTGTTTGGAGAGATCTTCATATTCTCCATTGTTCTCAGGAATGCCAAGTGGGGTTCCTGTAAGAGGGAGGAGTGGGGTTCCTGTAAGAGGGAGGACTGGTTAGTCACATCTGCATAAAAATGAATACCATACAAAATATAAATTTATAATGTTAAATTCTTACAAAGGACAGCTCGTCTGATGTGGGATGAATGACCATCCACCCGCAAAGAGGACTGTAGGAGAGCAAATAAATACCAGATGCAGATTGCCTGCTCAAAGGTCAGCCTATCTGCTGCATCTTTCTTTGTGAGGCACTCTGCAGAAGGTAGCAGAATCACAAACAGTATTTAAACTTTATGAACTCTAAGAGGATGTAGCAGCCAGAGATGCCAGAACAGGAAAGGACTCAGAAAGCTGAATTCTGAAATACCAAGATGCCTGAACAAGCTTGACAGCTGGGTCAGAGATTAAGGCATTCATTTTTAGTAAAAGTGTGCATTAAAGACCAAGTGGTAACAGTACAGACAGCTGTAAAGGATACTTTTTTAAAACAAGCACTGAAAATAGCAATCCTCCTGGTTGGCATTCTACCTGGTTAAAACACCATTTGACCATACTGACCAAATATCTGTCTTTCTGTCATGCAATGGCATAAATTACCAATAAAGAGAAACCAACATGATGATCACCTTTTGGGGCCCTCAATAAAACAGGGCCGAAGTCTAGCAAAAACCTCAGTAAACCAACTCGTTGGGATACTGAAGACAAAGATAAAATTGAGGAAAAATTAGGATGGTTCAGCCCCTGTGCATAAGGAACTAAAGAATCCTGGCTAGCTTTGGGAGCACAAGCCTAAGAAAAACTCAAGTTTTCTAAGTAAGCTATTTGCCTTTATATTAAATCACATCCAGTGTTATGGATACAAAATCAATATCAATATAGTGTCTTAGGATCAATAAATACCACTGAAAATATTCAGGAGGGTTGAATTACAGTGTTGTAAAAACATTCCAGTTAAGGTACAAATATTTCGTACAAGGTAACAACTAGGAATGTGGGCGCGTGAAGGGAGTGGTTTAAACGAGTTTAAGACATTGGTCATTGAAGTTCAAATTACCCAATGGTACTCTCCGTTATCAAATTTGAAGTGAAAGCCCTGTAGCACACCAAACTTAAATTACAGTCCAGGGTCTCTAGCTGATTATAAATTTTCAGTAATAATAAATTGCCATTCTTACTGCCTACTAATCTTTAACAATAACCAATAAAAGCAGTCAATAAAATACATGTTGGATGAAAGATGAAAGTAATGCGGATCTTATGCACCTCTGGATTTCCAATTCATTGGCTATTAGGGTGCCTTGTCTCTAAACTAATTAACGTCATAAATACAGGAGCTTCAAACAATTGACTGAATATCACAGATAAAGAGAAATAAATGAATAAAATAATTAATAAAAAAATATGGTCTTAATTCGTAGGTTGTTCTAACAGAGCCTTCACTAATTGCTTCCTCAGATCTACCTAAACTGAAACTCTAAAGTTGGATAACTCATAAATATAAAGGATGAGCTGGCTGGGTCACAGGAACTTTAAATTATTTGCCTTTGTAGTGTTCATATTCTTATGGTGTAGAGTCTAAATGTCACCATAACAATTTCAGCATTAAGGATTTTAACGGGTTTCGGTCCAATGTGTTCTTTCGGTGTTAGTACCCTGCCACCACAGATCGTACAATCCAAAGGAGTGGAATGAGCAGGAATCTTGAGTATGGGGTCAACTATTAGCCTAGTGGACAGAAGAAGGTGGGTTTATGGGTAAGGGTCTAAAATTAGCTATAAAACATATTCATGGTTTGCTATGGTTGCGGGGTTGATAGAGGATTCTCAGTTGTCAATCCAAATGGACCACATTGCTTATTATGCATACATATATATATATATATATATATAAATATATATATATATATATATATATATATATATATATATATATATATATATATTTTTAAAAAGCTAAAAGCTAGTAAAAATTATTAAACAATAAAAGATTTTCTCAATAAATGAAAACAAAGAAGAACATGGTAGTGTGTCGAAGGGAAGAAAAGAACACAAAAAAAGAAGTTATGTACTCACCATAACGTTCCATCTGAGTAGATACTTCATTTGTCTGCAACCTGTGGGTGTCGGATCCGACCTCGGATCCGATCCGGCAGCTTTCCAAGCTCCAAGATCCGAGCTCCTAGCTCCTCCCCCTACCCATAATCCCCTACTACCAACCACATTACCTCAGATCGTTTTTTTTGCCTCACCAACTTGAGACAGAAACCAACTCCAAATGATCAGAAAAATTCCCGACAGGTTCGGGGGATGGCAGGGGGGGTCGGTTGCAGACAAATGAAGTATCTACTCAAATGGAACGTTATGGTGAGTACATAACTTCATCTGAAGTAGTTACTTCATTTGATCTGCAACCTGTGGGACAGAGTCCCCAGCTAACCTACAAGAACCTGGGTGGTCCTTACGGAAGGATATTCTGAAGCACCGAGCCAAAGAAGCCCTACTCCTGGAAATCATATCCAGCTTGTAATGAGAAATGAACGTATGAGATGAGGACCAGGTAGCTGCTGAACAAATATCGTCTACTGGAACCCTAGACCAAAAGGCTGTTGAGGTAGCTACAGATCTTGTGGAATGAGCACGGACGCCAACCGGAGCTGGCTTACCAGATGAAGTGTATCCCAGCATAATGCACTGACAGATCCAATTTGCTACAGTCACTTTAGCAATTGCCTTGCCCATGGCTGACTTTGCATAAGAAACAAACAACTGGTCCGACTTGCGAAACTCTCTAGTCCTGTGCAAGTAAAAACGCAGTTGTCTGTGTACATCCAATTTGTGCAACGTGTATTCACCTTTGTTGTGAAAATTTGGGAAAAATACAGGAAGATTTATTGATTGATTAATATTTGATTCTGTAGCCACCTTAGGCAAGAAAGACGGATTAGTCCTGAGGGACACTCTATCCTTGTGAAAGATAAGGTACGGAGGTTTGATACACAGAGCTTGTAATTCTGAAACCCTCTTGGCTGAAGTAATAGCTACCAAGAAAGCCATTTTCCAAGATAAGAACTTCAACGGAACCGAGGCCGCAGGCTCGAAAGGTGGTCTCATCAAGGCTTGCAAGACCAGAGTGAGATCCCACGGGGGAACCACAGTCTTTACGGGTGGTTTCAAAAGAAAAACACCTCTTAAGAAGGTTTTGCACAACTTTGTAGACGCTAAGGAGCCTATGCCATCCCCCACATGAAAATGGGAGATGGCCGCCAAGTGCACCTTGACTGTGGAGGCACTTGCTCCCTGCCTAAAAAGCAGGGAAAGGAAGTCCAGAATAGTCGGAATAGGGACAGTAAATGGGTCCAAGTCTTTGTCTTTGGCCCAGATGGAAAAACGTTTACATTTACTGTTGTAAAGTTTTCTGGTAGACGGTTTATGAGCCGCCACCAGAATGGCCTTAACGGGGGATGAGATACCGGGAGTCCTAGCCATTAATGGAACTGGATCAACCAAGCAGCAAGTTTGAGATTGACCAGATTTGGGGTATGGCATCTTGCTGGATGCGAGATTAGGTCTGGACTGGGATCCAGAATCCATGGAGGAGCCATACTGTGAGAAAGGGGAACCAGATCTGTCGAGGACAGAATGGGGCTATGAGGATAACTCTGCTCCCCAACCGACAGGCTTTCTGGATGAATTTCATCATGAGTGGGAGGGGGGATAAGCATAAAGGAGTCCGGGAGGCCAAGCATGGACTAGAATGTCTCTGGGGTCTCCCTCTGGGGAACTATCAAGTACTCGCTGCATTTTGTGTTTAAAGGAGAAGCGAAAGATCGCAGAGGCTGACCCCATTTGTGGAAGATCTGCTTCGCAACAGATGGATTCAGAGACCACTCGTATGGAGTGAGGAGCACTCGACTTAGCTTGTCCGCTAATATGTTGGACCGTCCCGGAATGTGCATTGCTATCAGAAAGCGGTTGGTGGAAATCGCCCATTCCCACACTCTCATGGCTTCTCGACACAGGGGATAAGATCTGGTCCCTCCTTGTTTGTTTATATACCAGACTACTGACATGTTGTCTGTCTGGATTGCAATAGTCCCTAGGGGAAGAAGGTCGTGGAGAGCTTGCAACGCCAAAAGCACCGCCCTCATCTCTAGGACACTGATATGCAATGCGCTCTCTAGGGAAGTCCACGTGCCTTGAACGGATCTGCCTGAACAATGACCCCCCCACCCGAGGCGAGAAGCATCCGTGGTCAACGTGGCTTTGACCGGGGGAATCACAAAGGGCCTCCCTTCTCTGAGTTCCTGTGCCTGTAACCACCACAGAAGGGAGTCCCTGCACACCCTGCTCAGGGGTATTGGCGTGCTTAACGGGTGGATCGACAGGGACCATTGGACTTGAAGGGTCCATTGTAATATCGGGCATGAAGAGAGAGACTGATCGCTGCTGACATAGACCCCAGTGCCCTCAGGACTAACTCTGCCGGAGGAGCAGGGCTCCGAAGAAGGGCTAACACCTGATACGACAAGCTGTTCAGCCTGACTGACGTTAGAACAGCTCGGGAGATTCGTGTATCTAACCTGGCCCCTATGAATTCTAGGGCTTGAGTGGGGCACAGGCAGGATTTCTGCTCGTTCACTGAGATGCCTAGGTTGTGGGCCAGAGACAGAGCATAATCTCTCGCCACACAGAGCTGATGCCTGTTGGTCGCGGTGAGGAGCCAGTCGTCTAGGTAGGGGAAGACCTGAATGCCCTGGAGTCTCAGGTGGGCTGCAACCACTGCCATGACCTTGGTGAACACTCTGGGGGCTGAGGTGAGGCCGAATGGAAAAACCCTGAATTGATAATGACTGGCTCCGAGCCGGAGGAACCTCCTGGATCGTCTGTCCATTAAGATGTGGTAATACGCATCCTTGAGGTCTAATGAGCACATCAGTCATTCTCCCACAGAAGGGGGAGAATTGATTGGAGAGTGACCATCCAGAACTTTTCCTTGGGTATGAACAGGTTCAGAGCGGAAAGGTCTAAGATGGGTCTGAGGTCCCCCGTTTTCTTTGGCACCAAAAAGAACCTGGAGTAATAACCCAATCCGGACTGATCTGGGGGGACGGGCTGGATGGCTCTTTTTCTTAGCAGCTTTGAAATCTCCAAAGCCGCTGCCTCCCTCTGATCGGGTGGGACATCGGGGAGACGTCTGGGTTTGGGGGGAAGGTTTATGAATGGAATGGAGTATCCTCTGAATATGATCCAGAGCACCCATCGATCTGTTGTAAGGGACTCCCAGTTTGACAGGTGCTCCGACAACCGCCCCCCGACTGCCTCCAGAGAGGGACAGTTGGGCAAGCCCTCAGGGCTGTTGCGCAGGTCTGTCCGAGAAAAGTTCTCTAGACCCGAAATTACGTGGCCCCCCTCTGCCTCTGGGCTGGCGTCCACCTTGTCCTCCTCTGCCTCTAGAGGACGAGTGGTCCGTAGCAGGATGGGATTGCTGAGACTTACAGAACCACAGCTTCTTTTGTCCCCTCTGATTCCTGGAGAAGGATCTTTGGGGATTAGAGAAGCGGACTCCGACGGCAGACAGCGTCTTCCCGTCCTTTTCGCTTTGGACCAGCGTGTCGCGAACAGTTTTGCCAAACAAGGCAGAACTGTCAAAAAGGGCATTCGTGAAGGACGCCTTGAAGAGATCTGTGAAGTTGCAAAGACGGAGCCAGGAGAGACGTCGCAAGACGACCCCGGCTCCGCTAGCTCTAGCGGCTCCCTCCGTTGCATGGGAGAGAAGCCGCATAGATGTATTGGAGATGGATTTTAGAGTGGCCATTCGAGTCTCAAAAACCTTCTTGTCTGGGACCGACATGGACTCCGGGGGGGCTGCAGCGTATTCCTTAATCAAGTCTCGCTGTAGCCTAATGGTATGTGCCATATAGTTCAGCGCCCTTATGGAAAAGGTCACTGAAGCAAACATCCGCTTCCCAATCCAGTCAAGCGCTCGAGATTCCTTATCCGGCGGGTGAACCGAAGAACTCTCCTGCGCGAGTTCTTTCTTGGTGGCTGCCGCCACCAACATAGCATCAACAGGGGTGGATCTGAAGCCCGGGTCGAGGATCTGGAGGACCTCGACAGTACCCTCTCCACTACCTCAAAAGCCGAAGGAGAGCCACTCTCGCCAGCCTCTAAGAGCAATCTCCTCGGATCCGAGGAAGGGATCGGGGTCGGAGCCGATGCAGTCGGCACCAAGGCAGAGGTGTGCTCCGACGCCAACAGCGCCGAAGACACAGCAACTCCCTCGGATCTGACGCTCAGCCCTCGGCCCCGAGAGCTCGGGTCCGACAAGCTCGAAGGTATAGTCGGCGTCGAAGAGACCACAGCTATCGGTGCCGACAATTCCCCGGGTCCAAAAGGGCCTGGATCCGATGACTCCGCGACCCGAAAACGAGTTGGAGAAGGAGTGATCGGGGCAAATATGGGTTACACTCCCCAGAGGGGAGGCAAGAGCATCCCCATCTGCATTTGGGTCTGCAAGAACCGACGCATCATCCGATCCATATCCCCTTCGGAGATGCTTCGGGTTGACCTGGATGAAGTAGTAGAGGCTGGCCGGGAGGGCCGCCTCGAAGATCTCGAGGGAGACCTATCCTCTTCCTCCGGCGAGAAACAGGGCGAACAGCGCCGAGAGGAGGGGGATCCGGAGACCCTCGAGGGAGACTTAAGCAGTTTCACTGGCGGAGCCGAAGGATGAGATTCGGCCCGCCTTTTGTGGGACGTATGTCCTTCCTTATCCTTGTGCCTCTTCTCTCTAAGGGAAGAGGCATTAGTTTCCCCAGAGCTCAAACCCGATGAGGGTGGTTGAGTCCCGGGTAGAGCTAAGGGGATAGATGGCGCCGAAGCTGCCGAAGCAGCTGGAGCCCGAGGAAGAAGAAGCCGACTCCTGGGGAGCTTTCCCACCAGGATCAGCTTGTTCTTCCTATCCCGAAGTGCCCGGGGGTTAAAGGCCACGCAGATCTGGCAGGCCTCTGACAAATGGGTTGCCCCCAGGCACAAAACACACTGAGTGTGGCCATCAGCTGGGGGAAAGCTTGTGGCCACACTCAGTACATTTAGAAAAAATGGCCTTAGGCCCTTCAGACATTATTCACACACACACCCAAACACTAGGAGGGGGAGGGGAGTGAAGATAAGCTAGTGATTAAATTAACAAAAAAGGGACCAAAACTAGCACAAGAAGTAGAAAAAGGGACTAACACACACACAACGACAACTTTGTTTGAAAAAAGTTGGTTTAAAACCAGCAATGATCTCACCCAGCCAGGAGCTCTTCACAGAGAAGCTTCTTCAGCCGTGGCAAAAAAACGATCTGAGGTAATGTGGTTGATAGTAGGGGATTATGGGTAGGGGGAGGAGCTAGGAGCTCGGATCTTGGAGCTTGGAAAGCTGCCGGATCGGATCCGAGGTCGGATCCGACACCCACAGGTTGCAGATCAAATGAAGTAACTACTTCAGATCTGGAGATGGTGGGTGAATTTAGAAATAGAAAAGTGAAAATCTTAAGTATCGGAAAGAGTGGAGATAAATCCTTTCAGAGAAAAGAAGATTTAAAAAAATTATTAACATTGGTCAATGGACTGAAAGTTAAATAAAAGGACGGTAAATGAACATATGGAGTGTATTCTCTAAAAGGGATAGGAAACTGAGGTCTCGCAAATGAAATAAAGATAAATATAGAAATAAAGAATAAATAATAAAAATACTAAATTAATTAAAAAAAATAATAAAAATTACAGAACAGAATACATAAAGAAAGAAAATAATAGGAAATCTAAAATAGTAAAATAAAACAAACTAAAATAAATTGAACAAGGACCAAGGTGGAACTGTCTTCATTTGAACTAAGGGATACCTCCTATGAACAGGGAAAGAAAACTTGGAAATAAACCAAAAATTAATAGGGGGTGTCTATTAAAGTTTGTTCAGACTTAATGAAACTTGAACTACAATAAGTTAAAATAATACTTGGCAAGCAGTTTGGGTTTCTTAGGGGATTCGGGACTTTTGAGCATTGAGTCACAATGTTGTAAAGACAATCAAGTTCAAATCTAAATATTTCTTACAAAGTAACATCTAGGAATGTGGGCATGTGGAGGGAAAACAAGTGTAAAACATTGGTTGTTGATGTTCAAATTAGCCAATGGTTTTCTCCCTTACCATGTATGAAATGAAAGCCGTGTAGTGTGCCAAAATTAAACTGCAGTCCAAAGTTTCAAGCTGATTTTAAATTTTCAGTAACAATCACCATTCTTCTACCTAGTCATCTTTAATACTAACCAATAAAAGTAGTCAGTAGATGTGATGATAGGAGATACTGCCAAGCCATGCCAGATGGAAGTAGGGCAGTGGATGTAGGACTTGTGCCAGCACAGCTAGCTGGAATTTTTGTAAATAATTATATGTCATTTGTATATCAAGCTGATTGGTACAGATGTTTGTGCTGAAAATGTATTTGTGAATTTTGCCTGTGTTAATTGTGTTAAAATGTATCAACAGTGCACCCTGCTGAAATGAAGAGAAGTGTGCATGTATTATGGTAACTGAATTAAATGCATATGTTTCAATAGGACACAGGCACAGCAATGGTTAACCAGCTGACATATTTTAAGAAGAATAAGGGAAATGTAAATGAGCTGTTAAATCATTAAACGGCCCCCACAGTGCTGAGTAGGCCCAGAGCTGGCTGGTCTGGGAGCAGCCATTATCTGTCAGCTTTTGTAAAGAACGGGGAAGTGTTGTAAATGTTTCTGGCTCCAGGCATTGCCATAAAAGCTCCAAATGTGTATTGCAGCAGTCTGCTAAAGTCTTGTCTCAAACTTCAAAAGGAGATATTGTGGGAAACTAGAGTCATGTGACTACATGAGGTCATTCTGGAAATCATCTTGGATAGTATAGTTTACAGGGAGTAATCTCAGAAGATAGAGTATTCTGCTTGGGGCCTGAATAGAAAGACTGCTCACATATTTCATCTTGCCTTGCCCAGGTCAGTAAGTTACTAAGGAACAGTAAAATTCTCTTAGATTCAGTCAGAAATATAATGAAGGTTAGTTTAGATACTGTTTTTCTTTATTTGTCTGAATCTGTCCTTCAGTGTTCTTTTCAATATTTCTTGTGATTTGAACTGTACGGTTTACTATGACTATATATTCAGTATTTTCATGTATTTTCTTATTTATTATTAAATATATGTAAAACTTGTATTGTAGTTGGTTCTTGTAGAGAGTATCTAAACTTTGAGAGTACTTATATTTATTTGGTGACACTGTGTGGGCCACTCCAGAAGGCCTAGCCGTCTTGGTGAATTACTACCATTTGTATTAATATTAATATTACACTGTATAATTGGACACTCTTTGTTAAAAGCCTTAGAGTAGCTGATTGTTGAGTGTCTGGTGGCAGTGAAACTACCTTATAGTCTGGCCAGAAGGGATACAGCTAGTAGACCTGTGCCAGCCTTTCCCAGGTGTGTGTGCGTGTGTGTGTGTGTGTGTGTGTGTGTGTGTGTGTGTGTGTGTGTGTGTGAGAAAATTAAATCTCTCAGTGTGTGTGTGTGTGTGTGCGTGTGTGTGTGTGTGTGTGTGTGTGTTAATTGGGGCAGGAACATGAAGCACTGGATTTACAGAGAGGGTGCTGGAGGACTTGGCTTGGGCACTCGGCTGAGGACCTAATCCTACAGGTGTACCAGTGGGAAGTTTTATTGGGTTTCGACATTTTCGTGTCGATTATTACACTGTCGACAGTTTGAGTTTTCAACAGAGTAATATAAACGCGTTTCAAGGGATTTGGTCCAACATGTTCTCTGTACTTCAGCAGTCCTCCTCCCCAGACCATACAATCCCAAGGAGTGGGGTGACTAGGAATCTTGAGTAAGGGATTCACTATTAATACAGAGGAGAGAATAGGGAGGGTTTATGAGTAAAGGTCTATAATTAGCTATAGCATGAATTCAAAGTTTGTTATGGTTCTGAGGACCAATACCAGAGGAATCTGGATATTATATCCAAAATGACCACACTGCTTATTATTATACTTAAAAATAAAGCTAAAAGCTAATAAAAATTAAAAAAAAAAAAAAAAGGTTTTCCCAGTAAGGTGAAGTAAATAGAAAATTGTGGTATTATATCACAGACAAGTTTAGAAATTGGAGCTGGTGTGAAACCTTAGAAATAGAAAAGTAAGAGTCCTAACTATCAGAATGGGTTGAGCCAAATCTCCTTGGAGAATTAAAGATTCAAAAGATATATCAACGTTAGTTAATGGACTAAAAGCTAAAGAAAAGGTCGGCAAATGAACATATGGAGTATAGTCTCCAAGGGAGTTAGGGGCAAAAGGAAAACCTAGGACCTTTGATGAAGGTTATTTTCCTGCCAGACAGACAGAATATACCAAATGTGGTCTAGGATCATTTTGATGCTGCAAGGGATCTGAACACCCGGAACAGCAACCTTCTTGGCCATGAAAAGATGAGTTTTGGACTTTATCCTTCAAACTGTACATTTAGATGAGATATTAAGGACAATGGTGGCAAGCCACACAGGACTATTCCCCTCCACATTACAAAGAATGCATTTGCTGCCCACATCCATGACATTTTGCATGGAGCAGAACTTGCTGAGGACCATATTTTCTGTTGCGGTGAAGAAATCTGTAGTGCCTGACTCCTGGATAGCTTACTACACACAAGGCCTCTGGAGACTCAGCTTTGTGACTTAATCAGAAATGTGACTTGTGGTGTCTCCCATGATGTTTGTTTTCTCAGAAAATGAACTTTTACCAGGAATATACCTCAACCAATATTCTACTGCCAGACTATCTTTTTTTTCTTAGCAAAGGATTAGGAATGTGTACCTTTTGGCCTGTTTAGATGCCAAACTGAAACCTGATTGTTCAGCATCATTAGAAATAACTTTGACCTCAAGTTATTTTCTGAGTTTGAAGGGCAAAGAGATATATCTTCTGCTACAGAATGTGTATATAGAGAAAACTTTCAAAAGTGGTCCACCTCTCATATAACAAGGCTGTTCTATAACTAATCTATCCATCTTACATGAACTGGGGAGTTGTGGAGCCAGTGGAGACAAAGAGATACTCCCTTTCATGCTGTAAAACACACCCACCACATCAGGGGGGATGTGGCAAAGGTCTGATATAAAAAAGATCCAAAAGGGAATAACTACTACAGCTACTGCCAGTGCACCACAATGTGGAGACGTGAAGGAAACAATTAAAATCAGTCTAATGAAGGCAGTCCTCAAGTTATGGTTACCCAAATTACTGTAACCATGGCAAGGATCATGTAAGCACCTCATACCAAGGAGTCCCTTGAAGGGACCATATTCATCTGGTTACCCAATTGTGAAAAAACAAGGACATCCTTTTCCTGCAGAATCTGTTGCCAACAGTGTAAAAATTTTAGATGTTTTCTGCATTGATCCTGATATACTTTCAAATAATGAGCCAGGAGCCAGGGGTCTGGCTGAAAGAAGGCTCAAGCAGCATTGCCAACTCTCCTCTTGACAGTGGACAGACAGGGTTCTGGTCATCTGAAAGTCTCCCAGTGGAATCTGGGGGTCTTAGTTCAAGCAGTTTAAAGAAATAAATGCAGTGACTGATGTCCTCAGCAGAGGTATTTACTTGTTTATTTATTTACTTGTGTATTTATTTATTAATTTCAATTTCTTTACTGGGGTAGAACACTGATCAAACAGAGATCATTTACCAGCTCCTCCATGGTTGCATCATAATTTAACCAAACAATGTACAGTATACAAATAATAGTGACTTGCATTTACTAGGAAAGAAAGAATATGGAAGCACATGTGTGAGTATCATATTGACATGACTGCACGCAGAATGGGTAGGAGTCCAGGACAACAAGACTCTAGGCTATCCCACATTATTTCCATCCTGTTACGGAGACTGAATAGGGTCACAGGACAAATTCTGGTTTTAACAGGCTTGAGAGACAATGTATACTTTGTTTCCTTGTACGCTAGCTGTAGATATGCATACATACAGTGGATATAAAAAGTGTACACACCCCTGTTAAAATGCCAGGTTTTTGTGATATAAAAAATGAGACCACAATAAATCTTTTCAAAACTTTTCCTACCTTTAATGTGACCTATAACCTGTACAATTCAATTGAAAAACAAACAAACCTGTTAGGGGGAAATATAAAAAATAAAAAACATACAATAAGTTAAACTAATACTTTGTCGAAGCACCTTTTGCTTTAATTACTGCATTCAGTCTTCTTGGGTACACACCTGCCATCAATTAAAGAGACCCTGATTAACCCCAAATAAAGTTCAGCTGTCCTAGTAGGATTTTCCTGACATTTACTCAGTTGCCTGCTACAGCAAAAGTCATGGTTTGCAGAGAGCTTACAATGCATCAATGGGATCTCATTGTTGAAAGTATCAGTCAAGAGAAGGGTACAAAAAAATTTCCACAGCATTGGATATACCATGGAACACAGTGAAGACAATCATCAAAAATTGGAGAAAATATGGGACAACTGTGACACTGCAAAGAACTGGACGTCCTTCCAAAATTGATGAAAAGACAAGATGAATACTGGTCAGGGAGGCTGCCAAGAGACCTACAGCAATACTGAAGGAGCTGCAGGAATTTCTGGCAAGTACTGGTTGTGTGCTACATGTGAAAACAATCTCCCATATTCTCCATATGTCTGGCCTATGGGGTAGGGTTGCAAGACAAAAGCCTTTTCTTACAAAGAAAAATATCCAGGCCTGGCTAAAATTTGCAAAACAATATATCAACTCTCCCAAAAGCATGTTGGAAAATGTATTATGGTCTGATGAGACTAAGGCTGAACTTTTTGGCCACAATTCTAAAAAGTACGTTTGGTGCAAAAACAAATTTCTTCTCCCCTATGTTTTCAGAGACAAAACAAAACAAAGCAAAAAAAAAAACACTTTAGAAGAAACTCTTGATTTCCAGCCAATTGCTTTCAAATAACTTGAGTCATGTGACTATGTTACAAGAATCATACCATTCCAAAGGTCTGAAATTATTGGTTGTGTGATAATTATATTTTTGCTTTTGCACATCAGATTAATATTAGTAATTTTTGTTATCTTATTTTCAGTGCAGATGTTTACAGTAGTGTGAATGTGTGTGTATTTTTTTTCCCAATTAAACATTTTTCCTAGGGCTTGTAATGGTGACATTTCAACTTATAAAGTTTTTTTGTGGTTTGTGTCAAATAATATACTTTCAAGTTATATCACTCTGGAAGTATACTGTTATAAGTTATGTAACAAGGATTGAATGTCAAATAATTCCATTCTATGTATGATTATGTCGCCTGTCTTTATACAGAAATGTACAACTCTAGCTGTCCATATTTGCCCATAATGGTGACTATGCTACAGAATAAAACTTCAATGGTGATGTACTTGCAAAAGCTACCTCAAATCAGATTGGATATATCTGTTTTTCCTGTCCTACTGAAACTGTTCTGTTGAGCTGTTCTTGTCTGCTTTTGGTACTGTTATGGAGTTTGGATTATTTACAAAAACTTGAGTCATTTAAGGTGTTGGATTTTTTTTATCTAAAGTATAAAATTGTCTGTCTGTATATATATTTGTGTGTCTATACCTTTTTCTAGTTATATATCCATCTATTTGCCTATCTAAACATACCAAAAAGGTGTCTCAGAGAGTATGCAATTCTTTATTAACATATATGATATAGGGGTCTTGACTATGCATGCAGTACAGCACCTTTCCGTTTTAGTCCCACCATATAACATCATATATATTAAACAATTCTGTAACATACCTGGCTTAGTACATGGCACACCTTCACAAGTCCACCATGTCTCTCCCTGATGTAATGTGGAGCACCAATCAGTAAGAGGTCTGTATTTGTGTCACCGTCCAAATCTACTGCGCACAACTCTGCACCAAAGTATGATCCGATCTGAGAAAGAGAGTTTTCAACACATTTAAATAAGGATCAGATAACAATTCATGGCAAAACAAAAAAATTCTGTTTTATATTTTCTAAGCATACATAGAGTTGTGTGGATTTAAATTCTGTTTTCTTGTAGAGTTTACATAATTATATAACTCCTAATTTATTCTTTAGATTCCCATTAAGCACAGCATTTCTGAGATTTAATGATCAGAATTCTCTTTCTATAATATTAACCATCCAAAGATCATAATAAGTGAAGAATCATATACATCCATTTATAACTAAGACAAAAAGTAACGCTGCTGCCCAAAAGTCCAAACTTGAAAGGCTCAAAGCGAAATGCAGAAAAAATACAAGATTAGACCACCACGATAAATCAATAAAACTTTTAATCCAATGGAAAAAATGTGGATAAGCTGAGTACGCTTCTTCAGATCTCTAAACATATCAAAGAGCTCTCATCTTAAATAGTATTCACTAAATTGATCATAAATTTACTAATTAAACAATTTATCAATAAAATAATTAAAACAATACAATTAATTCATTCATTCAAAGTAGCTCACATTCCTATTATAGGACGTCATTTAACAAACAATATACCCCTACTAAAACATCTAGCATATAATGCTCAGAGAAAAAAAAATACATATATTACATTAATAACATTTTTATATATATGTAAAATACCTGTGAGGCAATGCTTAACTAATCATTGTAATAATACAGCAATATTTATTAATAAATAAATTCATAAATTTATATTCAATGTAAATAAAAAAATTTAACTTATTATAAATATATAGAAATATATGCATACAATGTCAATTTTATTAATGTACACTACATGAAATCAAATCAACTGAGTAAATATGAAATGCAATAAACAAAACTCTATTTTAGGGGGCGTGAATCAAGTATTGGTTTAATACTCATATATTGATTCAGGCCTGGATACTGATGAGCTTGCATTCTGAGGATCCACTGGAGCTCTATAGTTTCCAGTCTATTTACAGGATTCCCTCCTCTTTCAGTGGCCTTAACTAATTGTAGTACTCTAAACACAAACGTATGTCCCTTATATACAACAATATGCTTTGCTAATGCGTTCAATTGATTGTTCTTTTTTATGTCATAAATATGATTGTAAATCCTATCTCTAAGCCTTCGAGATGTCAAGCCCACATAAAAGGCTTGACATTGTTCGCAAGTTGCCAAATAGATCAAATTCGAATTATTGCAAGAGGCAAAGAATCTAGGTGTAAAACTAAACCCCATATTAGGGTGTTGAAAAACTTTATTTTTACTGATAAAAGGGCATAAATTACAGAAGCCACAAGGAAAAGTTCCAAAAGGCTTCCTTTCTCTCAGAGAATGTAACTGTTTAGATGATGTGCTATGATCAATACATAAAATTCTCTTTAAGTTTTTACTATTCCTGTACGTAAAACTTGGCTGTATACCTACAATCTTGCATGTATCATGCTCAAGACTAAGTATATGCCAATATTTTCGTATGATGCCTGTAATTAAGCTATTGTCATTTGTATATCTGGTGACAAAAGTTACCTTGTCACCAGAAACACCCCTCTTATTATTATAATAAATATAATTACGATAACATCTATCTTGTTTTTCAACCGCTTGTAAGCCATTGTTCATGTTGTCATTACATAACGAATCTGTTCCACCCAACACCTTCTCCCTAATGTTCCTTACAATGTTTCTTTTATATCCCCTATTAATAAATAAATCTTGTAATATGTCCGCTTGTTCTTTTAGCTGGGTTGGTTCTTTACACAACCTACTTATCCTGATGAACTGACTTTTTACCACGTTCGGGAATATGTGGCGAGGATGCATACTGCCATATTCCAATATTGTATTTTTCCAACATTTCTTCCTAAAAAGGTTAGTGGATATACAACCATTTGGATCCTTTGTTATGGTAATATCCAAAAAATCAACGCTTAATTCAGAATATTCCATCGTAAATCTCAGGAAGCTAGTTGTGGATTCCATAAAATTCACAAAATCATTTAGTTCAACAATTGTACCATTCCAAAATAGAAGTATATCATCCACAAACCTTTTGTACAATATTACTTTCTTAAATAGCTCACTATTGAATAAATTATTCAATTCCCAATAATAAACTACAAGATTAGCTTATGTGTTTGTGCAAGGGGTGCCCATCGCTACACCCCATCTCTGTAAATATAACTGATTGTTAAACATAAAGACATTGTTATTCAAAACAATGTCAAGTAAAGCACAAATCAAAGTCTGTTTCTTAGAATTAAAGTTGAAAGAATCATTTAACAATTCTCTAACAGCTTCCAACCCATATTCATTAGGTATTGCAGTGAACAAGTTCTTGACATCCAATGTGACTAATAAACATGTCGTAGGTATTGATCTACACAATTCATTACTTATAGTACTAATTAATTCATATGTATCTTTTAAAATCGTGGGTATGTTTTCTAACAAAAGACTGAGTATTTTCTCTAGGTAAACCGAGACTGTAACTGTCGCCCATCTCTCTCCCACTACTATTGGGCGCAAAGGTAACGGTGTAATTCCCTTATGTACCTTCGGCAAACCTTTTATATATGGTATCACAGGGTATTCAACAAAAAAGAACTCATACATATCATGTGAAATTTGTCTACACATCATAAGATCATAAAGCTCATCATGTATCTTTAGCATTAATCTATCAATTTTACAATAAGTCACATCATCTGTAAGCATTTCCAGCATCAATTCATTGTATTCATCTGTGTCTAGAATAACTACCCCTCCCCCTTTATCTGCTGGCTTAATGGTAATGCTTAAGTTCCTAGATAAACTAAATAAGGAACCATTTTCTTGATTGGTCAAATTATAAAAACAGCATTTGCGTTTTTTGAAATACTCATAAAAATCTCTTTCACATAGTTTAATAAAACTATCCATTGCATTAGAAAACGTTGGCATATAAGAGCTCTTTCGTTTAAACTTGTAATCATTACTTATTCTATGTGCATTATTAGCATTCAGAAATATTAATTTCAAAGATACTGAGCGTCCAAAAAGTCTCAAATCAATTAAAAGTTCACTCAAGCTACTGCTTTGAGAGGGTATAAAAGTTAAGCCTCTGTTAAGTAAAGTCAAGTCAGATTCTGATAATTCCTGACTGGAATAATTAAATACTATACCATTTATTCTCTCACTCGATGTCTTGGTCCGTGGTTCACTCCAGAAAACTTCCTTTTTCTCCTTCCTCTGCTGTTTGATCTGCTCTGTGCTCGGAATCTTTGTTGTATGGGTAGTGGTAAAAAACACTCAATGTTACCATTATACTGCTTCGGTTTCGCTCCATTCATTGATGTACTAGCACCGGAAACAAGTGCCTGTTGATTTGGTGGTGGTGTATCATTAGGTAGATCACTTCCTAATGCATTACAACTACGTGGTGATGTCATCAAAGATGCATTCCCATCAATTTCAGTCGTGGGAACACCTGAGATGTTAGAGGCAGTTAACGTATTCTGCGTATGCTGTATATCTGTATAATGATTACAAGTTTAAACGAAAGAGCTCTTATATGCCAACGTTTTCTAATGCAATGGATAGTTTTATTAAACTATGTGAAAGAGATTTTTATGAGTATTTCAAAAAACGCAAATGTTGTTTTTATAATATGACTAATCAAGAAAATGGTTCCTTATTTAGTTTATCTAGGAACTTAAGCATTACCATTAAGCCAGCAGATAAAGGGGGAGGGGTAGTTATTCTAGACACAGGTGAATACAGTGAACTTGATGCTGGAAATGCTTACAGATGATGTGACTTAATGTAAAATTGATAGATTAATGCTACGAAAGTTATTACGAAAGATACATGATGAGCTTTATGATCTTATGATGTGTAGACAAATTTCACATGATATGTATGAGTTCTTTTTTGTTGAATACCCTGTGATACCATATATAAAAGGTTTGCCGAAGGTACATAAGGGAATTACACCGTTACCTTTGCGCCCAATAGTAGCGGGAGAGAGATGGGCGACAGTCTCGGTTTACCTAGAGAAAATACTCAGTCCTTTGTTAGAAAACATACCCACGATTTTAAAAGATACATATGAATTAATTAGTACTATAAGTAATGAATTGTTTAGATCAATACCTACGACATGTTTATTAGTCACATTGGATGTCAAGAACTTGTTCACTGCAATAACTAATGAATATGGGTTGGAAGCTGTTAGAGAATTGTTAAATGATTCTTTCAACTTTAATTCTGAGAAACAGTCTTTGATTTGTGCTTTACTTGACATTGTTTTGAATAACAATGTCTTTATGTTTAACAATCAGTTATATTTACAGAGATGGGGTGTAGCGATGGGCAAACACATATGCTAATCTTGTAGTTTATTATTGGGAATTGAATAATTTATTCAATAGTGAGCTATTTAAGAAAGTAATATTGTACAAAAGGTTTGTGGATGATATACTTCCATTTTGGAATGGTACAATTGTTGAACTAAATGATTTTGTGAATTTTATGGAATCCACAACTAGCTTCCTGAGATTTACGATGGAATATTCTGAATTAAGCGTTGATTTTTTGGATATTACCATAACAAAGGATCCAAATGGTTATATATCCACAAACCTTTTTAGGAAGAAATGTTGGAAAAATACAATATTGGAATATGGCAGTATGCATCCTCGTCATATACTCCCGAATGTGGTAAAAAGTCAGTTCATCAGGATAAGTAGGTTGTGTAAAGAACCAACCCAGCTAAAAGAACAAGCGGACATATTACAAGATTTACTTATTAACAGGGGATATAAAAGAAACATTGTAAGGAACATTAGGGAGAAGGTGTTGGGTGGAACAGGTTCGTTATGTAATGACAACATGAATAATGGCTTACAAGTGGTTGAAAAACAAGATAGATGTTATCATAATTATAGTTATGATAACAATAAGAGGGGTGTATCTGGTGACAAGTTAACTTTTGTCACCAGATATACAAATGACAATAGTTTAATTACAGGTATCATACGAAAATATTGGCATATACTTAGTCTTGAGTATGATACATGTAAGATTGTAGGTATACAGCCAAGTTTCACGTATAGGAATAGTAAAAATTTAAAGAGAATTTTATGTATTAATCATAGCACATCATTAAAACAGTCACATTCTCTGAAAGAAAGGAAGCCTTTTGGAACTTTTCCTTGTGGCTCCTGTAATCTATGTCCTTTTATCAGTAAAAATAAAGTTTTTCAGCACCCTAATATGGGGTTTAGTTTTACACCTAGATTCTTTGCCTCTTGCAATAATTCGAATTTGATCTATTTGGCAACTTGCGAACAATGTCAAGCCTTTTATGTGGGCTTGACATCTCGAAGGCTTAGAGATAGGATTTACAATCATATTTATGACATAAAAAAGAACAATCAATTGAATGCATTAGCAAAGCATATTGCTGTATATAAGGGACATACGTTTGTGTTTAGAGTGCTACAATTAGTTAAGGCCACTGAAAGAGGAGGGAATCCTGTAAATAGACTGGAAACTATAGAGCTCCAGTGGATCCTCAGAATGCAAGCACATCAGTATCCAGGCCTTAATCAATATATGAGTATTAAACCAATACTTGATTCACGCCCCCTAAAATAGAGTTTTGTTTATTGCGTTTTATATTTACTCAGTTGATTTGATTTCATGTAGTGTACATTAATAAAATTTACATTGTATGCATATATTTCTATATATTTATAATAAGTTAAAATTTTTTATTTACATTGAATATAAATTTATGAATTTATTTATTAATAAATATTACTGTATTATTACAATGATTAGTTAAGCATTGCCTCACAGGTATTTTACATATATATAAAAATGTTATTAATGTAATATATGTATTTTTTTTTTCTCTGAGCATTATATGCTAGATGTTTTAGTAGGGGTATATTGTTTGTTAAATGACGTCCTATAATAGGAAAGTGAGCTATTTGAATGAATGAATTAATTGTATTGTTTTAATTATTTTATTGATAAATTGTTTAATTAGTAAATTTATGATCAATTTAGTGAATACTATTTAAGATGAGAGCTCTTTGATATGTTTAGAGATCTGAAGAAGCGTACTCAGCTTGTATGTGAAAGCGCTTATCCACATTTTTTCCACTGGATTAAAAGTTTTATTGATTTATCGTGGTGGTCCAATCTTGTATTTTTTCTGCATACATCCATTTATATCAAATGCAAACTCAACTGATGTGTAGCTCAATATAAATGCACTAGAGGTACAGAATTCTGGTGCATTAAAGATGTGGAGATGAGGATTGGGTAAGCCCACTGGACTGAACCAGGAGCACCTGTCTAAAAGACTAGGTTCGAGTCATACATTTTACAAGTGGAAACTTAGGGAACCAAACCAGAACTATGGAATAAATCTCCTTAAATGCTTGTTGCCTTAACTCTCTGTTCCATCATATTGCCTTGACTTTTCAGAAATGACTTTCAGACATGTAACCTTGGGAAATTCAGATTCTAGAATAGCCCGTATCTAGACCAGCGGTGCAAGGAATGGGGCTTACACTTGGAGGTGTTAAAATTAAAGTTGGACAATACAGTTACACATTGTACAAGAAATGGACATAGTACTGACAGATGTCTGACTGAGATTAAATCCCAGACAGAAAGCTAAGGTACAGAGGCTCAAAATAAGCTCAACACTGCATTCTGAAAACCCTAAAAGCTTTAAGATGGAAAACACATGGAAATGTTTTCTATGGTTTAAAAGGGCATAAAGTGGAATGATGTGCCTTCTCTGTTTTCTTAAAGAGTGCAGCACAAGAAAATGCAGTTGTGGTGTGTAGTGATCTTTGGAGCAGGTAACCAGACTGGAGCACACTTTTGCCTCTGCAAGCACTTTTAGCTGGGCTCTTCTGCTTGCAGTTAGAGTCTTTTCAAAGCATGTAAGTTCCTGGTCTGTTTCCTAAACAAAGTACCATGAGACTAGATTTTCAGATGAAAAAACAGCACCATGTTCTACAATTACACATGAAATGGCTATATTATGGAAAATTACCACAAATTCACCC
This sequence comes from Protopterus annectens, assembly GCF_019279795.1. Lineage (NCBI taxonomy): Eukaryota > Metazoa > Chordata > Ceratodontiformes > Protopteridae > Protopterus > Protopterus annectens. The sequence continues at coordinate 1,645,561,683 of NC_056744.1, read as the reverse complement.
ACTTGATTACAAATAGGCTTAACACATCTGGCTTCATCGCTGCCCTTAACCACGTCATCAAAATACTACTACAGGAAATACTCCCTCCATCATCAAACACTGCCTCCCTTGGTCATCAGTGTTTACTAAACCCTGTGTTTTTGTTTGAGTAAATTATACAGCCAAGCAGGAAACTTAAAGCTCCTGCTGCAGGATCCAATTAGAAGACCTTACTACTATGTCAACTGCCCACCCCCGTGTAAAGACTTGGTCTTTCAGTTTATACTTCCTGTAATAAGCTGTCATTTATCGACAGATAGGTTGTTGTTGTTGTTGTGTCTTTCGGCTTTTCCTGGTTAGGGGTCACCACAGTGGAACTCTGGTCCGCTAATGATTGGCAGTAGATCTTTACGTGCCGAGTTGCCGGCCCTGATGCACAACCTTCAATGAAGGTACACCCATTCACGCATGTCTCCACACAGAAGACGCTCTAGCTGAGAATCGAACAGGACAACGTTTTACTGTGAGGTGACAACGCTACCGAAATTTCCAGTTAAATGTGTCCTCCTTTACATAAACGTATGCGGTGTGGTAACGTTCAAACTGCGATGTTTTGATCATAATCACAGTTCCCTATGTACATTTTGACAACCTTGATTTTTACAATTACTGCCTTGTACATTTGCTTTAGTATGAATGTCATGTTTACAGCGGGATTTCCAAGATGGCTGCACATTCAGTAACAGCCTATTTCTAACTCTCCCAGTGTGAAAACAGAAACTCAGCAGAGAAAGCCAGTAGACTTGTGTATATGGGTAAATTTCAGTAACTGGCTGGTAAGTGCACTGCCTGGATGTCAGGAAAAAAGAAATACAGAAGAACAGGAAAAAATAAGCTACAAAAAGTGAGGAAGAAACACTGACTGGGAAAGTTCTGCAGCTGTTCAGCAAAAAAACAATGCAACCTTCAGACATGACTTCCAATAACCTACAGGAAGATATAAGACAACTGCATACAGACCTGGTTAAAATAAACAAAACATTGATAGAGTATATCAACACAAACAACAAAAGGCTGTAAAAATGGAAGAAGCTTTAAACAGATATGCAGATGGGATGATAAAGCTGCAAAAATCACAGGTCAAAATGAAGAAATGGCTGGCTGACTATGAGACTGCTCAGGAAAAGATGTTTAGAAAAATAATAGAATTAGTGGACAGAGCATGTAGGGAAAACCTGAAATTTTCAGCTATACCACAGAAGCTGGAAAGAATGGACTGCATTCATTTTAAGAAAGCACAAATAAGCAACTGGACTGGTATTCCACAGCAGGAGTTGTTAGTTGAAATGGCATATTGTGTGTATGCTCCAAACCTGACTATAAGAAAGCAACCTACACCTTTAATAGTGAGGATGCAATCCTACCAGCAGAAGGAGTTGATTCTGACAAAATTGTGGCAGAAGGACAAAGTAGTAAAAGTGGGAGACAGCAGAGTGTTTGTGGAGAATGATTACTCATTGTACACCAGACAGAAAAGGAGCACATTTATTCCACTATTCAGGGAATGTCAGGATGTAGGTGTCTGATTCAAAGTCCTGTACGTAGCTGTCTTCAAGGTATTCTTCCCTGGAGGGACAAAGTCATTTTTTTGATGAAGTACATGCTAAGGAGGAATACAAAAGTTTGTCCAACAGAAGGTAAGCTGTGAAACAGGAGATTCTGCTTCTTGTTCTTCTGATAATAAAGGCCATAGAGGGACAGTACCTGTGAAACTGTAATTTTCTACGGAAAATGTTGGAGAGAAGGAAGGGAGCACAAGAGTTGACTAGAACAATCAAGAGACGGGATTTCAGAGATGAACAGTAGTAAAACAAGTAACTTAATATGGGATTACAAATGCAATAATTATATTTGTGAAATATGACAGAACAAGAACTTATGGAAATATTGGACTTTTTCAGAATTTGTTGGACTTCTGGGGGACTCTAAAGCATATGCCCTACTTCATGTCAATGTTTGGAAAAGTGCTTTGGGGCGGGGAAATGGAGGGAGAAAGTTAACTGTAAGTAAAGATTTTTTTTTCTTAAATAGTACTAATTTTGTGGCATGTGGTTTTCTTTACGTGCTATAAAGTAATTTTTTCAGTTATTTTTAAGTGTAATGGGGATTGTAAACAGGTGCTGCTGTTCTTTTTTTTCTCCCTTCTTCTCTCTTTCTTCTTGTTCAGTTTTAAGAAACGCAGACACTGAATTGTAAAAAAAAAAGCCTGGTCAAAAAGCATGTTAAAGAAAAATGAATGTGCTTTTTCACATTCTTGCATGGGTGAATGACTGGATTAAAGACCTTAGACTGATTTAGTAACAAGTTTTAAGAGCAAACAAGTAAAGGAAAGGGAACACTGAATATTATGAACCTTTTTCTAGCAGCTGGTTTTCATGTTTCCATGGAAACAGTCTGATAAAAAGAAACTGGCTGCCTAGTTTTCATGTCTCCATGGAGACAATCTGATAAAGAGAACTGGCTGCAGTCTGATGCAGAGTGATTTGCTGAAGAAAAGAAAAAAAAAAGAAAAGAGAAACTGGCTAAGAGATAATCTCTGAAAGCATTCAGGGTTTTTTCTAAGGTAGATAATGTTCTCTTAAACCATTTAGAGGCTTTCCCAGCTGTTAGAGCTATAAAGATAAGACAAAACCTATCAGCACTTAATAGAAGCACAGGCTGCACCATGTGTCTTAGCATGGATAACTTTTATTTTAGGTTAACTCAAGTCTATGAGTGTGGCTGTCACTTTGGGACTTTTGTTCCTATTAGGAGGTTAAAACTTTTTTTATTTTATATTTGAAGGTGTACATACTTTTGTGTGTTAGCATTAAGTTAATAGGTTTTAGTGGGGGTATTGGGGGTGTGTTTGTTTTGTTTTTGTTTGTTTGAGGGCTTTCAATAAAACAAACAGTTTTATAAGATGTGACATAGCCTCAAATGGATATGACAAGAAACAACTGTATAAAAGTTCAACCTGCCAAACAGTATATGCATGTAACACAAAAATTGGAACTAGACATTTAATAAAAAATGTGTTACACATAAAATGTGGGAATAAGAACTATTTAATACAATGATGATTTCTGTAATATCTTTAAATATAAATGGCCTCACAGATAAATACAAAAAAGAAAGCGTAGTGAACTATATTAAAAATGTAGAGTGCAAATAGCTATGTTACAGGAGACATACTTAGAAATAACTGAACATGTGAATTTGATAAAGAAAGGTTCTCAGGATGGTTACTCAGTGGAGTACCTGGGACAAAGGAAAACAGAAGTACTTATATGAATTGTACGTGGAGCTCCAATAGTGATAGAAGAAGATAAAAAAGATAATAATAGCAGATTTGTAGTGCTAAGGCGCTACTGGCAAGGAAAGAGGATTACACTGGCATCTATTTACATTCCACCTAAAACTACTGGAGTTTAAGAAAATTCTGGGAAAAATAATCAGTTTTCAGCAAGGAATATTACTTCTAGGTGGGGACTGGAATTTGATTTGCAATAGTGAAGATGTGTCTGGGGGCCCAGAAGGGAAAATATAACAAAAGAAGGCAGATTTTTGAAGAAACTTGTGAAAATATTTGGCATGGAAGATATGAATTCAGCAATAGGAGTTTGGAGTGAATTTACATATTACTCCCCAAGATATAAAAGCGGGGCTAGGCTAGACAGTTTTTACATTTCACAAGAACATGTGCATTTAATTGAAGGTCTTGATACTCACCCAATAACTATTTCAGATCATGCTCCAGTAATAGCTAAAATAAAAGCACAGGGTAACGAAATAAAAATGAGACATTGGCGCTTTTCCATCGATTTGTTGAAAAGGCAGGAATTTACTCGATGGGTAGTGGAGATTATTCAGGAGCTGTTAAGAGAGGATAGAAATTTCTTCTGAAAATATAGCTAGGAAGTGGGATAACATTATGGTAGAGTTTAAAAACAGGGTGGAAATAACTTAAAGGGAGCTATAGTTAAGAAGTAACACAAATCATTTAGCAGGACTGACAAATGTTAAAGTATTGCAGAATAGGGGGAATCTCACAGAACAAGAAGAGGAGCAACTGCAGAATGCTAGATAGAAAATAAGGGATTACCTTGCTAAATATGCACAAGTTTAGAAATGTTGCTGCTAAGCAACTATTTTTTGATAATAACACTAGAATACAAAAACTTTTAGTACAACAACTCAGGCAATAGAAAGTAGAAAGGGCTGCCACCAAACTTAGGGAGCCAAAAACAAAGAAGGTAACAAGAGATCCTGTAGAGGTATTTAGCAATATTTTGGAAATTATATGGCAGTCTCTATAAAGCAGAGAAATATGAAAATCAAGAAAAGATATAAATAGAAATGTTTATGGAAGAATTAAATATGCCAAGTTTTAGAGGTAGATAAGGTTCAATTACTATTGGTTAGGATAGGAGGAGATGAGATCAAAATTGTGATGTATAACCAATCTACAGGAAAGTCCCCAGAAATAAATGGTATTCCTGTGGACATCTGGAAGCTAGGATGAAAAATAAAACTGATCAAGATCCGGAAGGTTTTGTTTAACAGCATTTTAAGAGGAGGAGGAGAAGTCCTGGAAGAAAGCAGTGGTAGTTGTAATACCTAAAGAGGGTAAAAATCTATCAGATCCAGCTTCATACAGGCCCATTTGAATACTAAACCATGATTACAAAGTGTTTATGTCTATAATGGCTAAAAGAATGGAAAAAGTCATGCCAAAACTGACAGACTTGGATCGATGTGGTTTTATGGAGGGGAGGCAAACATCTGACAACATTAACAGAACACTGATGATCCAGAGGGCAGCAGAATGTAAGCAAATACCACTGTTGTTGGTGGGTCTTGATTCGGAGAAAGCATTTGATAGACTAAGCTGGGACTTTATGAGCAGGGCAATGCAAGCAATTGCATTTCCTGAAAAAATATTAGGTTGATTAGGAGGATACATGAGGGATCGGAGGCAAAAATTAAAGTAGGCAGGGTCTCTGATAATTTTTGCTTGAGTAGAGGAACCTTGCAGGGATGTCCTCTTTCCCCTTTATTATTTGCATTATATTTAGAACCACTAGCAAAGAAAATATGGGACTCAGAAATTCAAGGATATAATTGGTATGGTAGTCAAGAAAAGCTGGCTCTATTTGCATATGATATTATTTTATACCTGACAAAACCAGACACAGACATTACAGTGTTGTGGAACATTTTGAGACAGTTTCAGATCTTTTTCGTATACAAAATGAATGAAGCTAAAACAAAAGCAATAGCAGTAAATTATGTATCCCCACACAAATAGGTTCAGGAATATTCATATTTATGGGGGTATGATAAAATGAAGTATTTAGGAGTATGGATTAAAAATTATTCTAGTGTGGCAGCTAAGGAAATGTCGAAAGAGACTAAACAAAAAATAATACAAAAACTGAGAAAATGGAAGCTTTGTTATATGGATAATGAGATACAAGCAGTTAAAATGTTTTTAGTCCCTTTAATCTTATACACAGGTCAGACATATTTTTATCAACCAGAGAAGTTGTGGATGGCAATTAATAAAGAGCTGAAGGAATTTATCTGGGAGGGGAAGACGGCAAGAGTCAAGTGGGATAAGCTGACTCTTCCAGCATAACAGTGTGGGTTGGGTTTACCCAATTTGAAGGGGTATTTCAGAGCTACACAGTTAAGACTCCTATACATAGCACAAGCAGAAAACTACATTTCAAAGTGGAGAGGGATGATGACGAAACAGGGGAAGCTCAAGAAACAAGGAGAGAATGGGATTTTGGATGCAGACCTGTAAAGAGAATAACAATAACCATATAGAATATTATATCCATAAAGTAGCAGAAAGTTTTCAAAGAACTATGACAACACAGGAGTGGAGAAAGGAGATTCTGCCAATGGGAATAATTGCAACTAGGGATATAGACAACAGGCATGAGGGGGATGAATTTGTTGGAGAAAAATGGCAAAGGAACCAAGGTATTGGGAGCAAATAACTAGAGAGGGAAAGATGGTAGAATGGGAAGACACCAAGAATTTATTTGGACTGAAGGTTAGAGACTGCCTTCCCTATCAAGGATTGATATCAGAATATAGGCAAAGAGAAAGAAATTGGGAGTCCTAAATGAAAGGCCAGCACTGATAGAGATTTTAGTAGAATCTAGAGCAGAAGCTGCCATTAAAAAAGGAAAAATTAGTAGAGCATATAAAACAATGCATGATAACTACAATAATCAATCAGAGGAAGTTAGAAAGGATTGGGTAAAGAAACTGGATAAGCAATTCACAAAGAAACAATGGGAGGATATATGTATATCTCCCAAATATGCAACAAAATCTAGAAGATTTAGTATTTTTGCCTGGAAATGTTTGCACAGATATTTCTATACCCCAAGTAGACTCTACAGAATTTTTCCTCAGGCCGACAGCAAATGTTGGAAGTGTGATGGGGAAGAAAGAGGTAACTGGGAACATATTTTCTGGGTGTGCAGTGAATTGGCAGACTTTAAGCATTCCCTGTGGGATGCACTGTCATAGATGCTGGGTGGGCAGATTGGTCTGATGAGGGAGATGATTTTCCTCCACTATGATACAGAATCGGAATTACATAGGCACAGTAAGGCCTTGCTGTGTCTAATAATGGTGGTTGCCAAAACAATTACTAGAAAATGGAAATCAAAATCTAAATCAATTATACTAGAAGTAGTGAATGTAGTAAAAGAGTTAAAACAACTGGAAATGAGATCTTTAGAAAAGGGTAAGAGCAAATTACATAAGAAAAATGGGAATTGTGGGAACAGTACACACAAGGTAAGAATGAGGTTTTTAAGGCAGCAGGACTTAAATGAGCTATAAAATGTTTGAAAAAGATTGGGTAGATTACAAGTGATGTATAATGTTGCAACTGGCAGTGTGTCAGTATGGCTTGTGATGTAAAATTCTTACAACTAGGATTATGTCCATGTGGTTTGTTTTCATTTATATAAATGTATAACAGCATGTGTAGTAAGTGATGGTTTAATACATTTTTAATACATTTTTGTTTAAAAAAAGGCAGGAATTGAATAAGTTGTGCAATGTTGCTTAGCTTATATGATATATAGCAATATATGTGAAGTACAATGTTTATGTTAATTATAGTGTGACTACCTAACCGGGAAAAGCCGAAAGATAACGACTTTTATATGAATGTAAATTTGCCTATCTCACAAGTGATAATTCAATAAAGGTGTTTGAAAATATGTCATGTTTACAATTTTTTTCCTGGACCATATTAACAAACAAAGTAGATAGATAAACAAACAGACAGGCAGACTCACATGAATATCTGACTTTATTTTTTACATCTAGTCAAATCAAAGTTTGTTCAGAAAATGAAAAATGGTATTGAAAACAACTTTTTTTTTCCAGACTCAGTTTCTGCATATATAAGCTGGATGATCTAAAATCATACTTCTCAACCTGCAAACATTGAAAATAGGAACAAAGGCCCTTGAAAAGTAGAAATATCCAACTAAAAATATGGAAATCTAATTGGCATAAAATCTGAATACCAAATAGCACATAACACTTCCCACTTCCTGTAGGAATGTGGGATACTACTCAGAAACACGTTTAGGAAACAGACAGTGACAAAAATGTTGAAAATGTATAATCACATTATCAAAGAGACAGTGTAATAATTTCTTTAAATTATTGATGCCAAAAGTATGTTGGTCATGCGATGTGGTTTTAGCGTGTACCAGACAGCTTCAAAAGTCACATATGATGAAGAGGATCCAGAAACTGTGTGAAGAGGTAAATCAAGCCTGAAAATAGGGACATACCTCCAAAAATAGAGACATCTTTTGCAGAGGTAAATCCGGCCTGAAAATGGAAATGTTTCTCCAAAACAGGGACAGTTGAGATGTCTGAAATCCATGCCCATGAGCAGTGTGTTCAGCAGATATTGCAGTTATCACAGCAGTTAAGGAGGTATTTTTTTATACACTTGCTAACCAGGTCACTAGATACAAGTGCCCATTTTCAGGGTCAAACCAAGAGCAAGCACTGTCTGATTAAGTTATTTGCTCGGAGTCACACAGTAGGGAAACGGAGGTAGAAGGACTCAAACTCTGTACCCTGTGCTACATTAACAGCTCACTGTCAGCTCAGTGCTCTCCCCTCCCCTCTCTCCTCTGGAAAGAAAATATAAAATGAAAGGAACTATTTGAGAATGTTAAAAATGACTGGTGCTTCAAAAGGGCTAGGTAGTAAAACTGGCACATTAATAGTGATGATACACTTTGCGTGCTTGAAGTGTGTTGGAGATTGTTGAAAGAGCATATATGTGCTACATGTGTTGAGAAGGAAGTTCCTTGAACTGGCACCAACTTCACAAAACTATAAAGACTGAATTTAAAAATTTGCGTTGCTGAACTTTGAGTAGTTTGAACACTGACAGTCATAATGAACATTCTGGAAGCTCATTAGACCTGGTTGGGAGTTGACATAATGGTTAAGGTGCTTACTTTACAGAGATAAAGTACAGAGTTTGATTTTTGCACTCTGGATTAAAAAGCCCCCAGGGTCATTAGCCTAGTAATTATCTATTACCTACTGAGCACATGTGCATTAACCTATTGAGTACATCTACAGTGATGGACCAGTTTGTTGAAATTCACAAACTTACCCTAAGGCTATGCAACTTTGAAGGTTGTTATAAAAATGAAAGGGGTCAGGTTTGAGAAGTCTTCATGGGAGGTTTGGGAAACATAGCCCCTTCGCCCAAAGCCCATTAATTAATATTTTTCTCTCAGGTTTTAATAAAACAGTCTATAACTTGAACAGAACTCGACAAGAGATACTGTAATCTCATGATGTCACCGTGTGTCCATGTCTGCCAGTAGAGAGAGCCTCTCGCATAACACCAGCTCTGTGCCTTCAGATGTTCCAGTGGAACAACACATAGTACCAGTAGGAGTGCAGGGATGAAAAAAATCTTTATGCAAACATCATCTGAAAAGCAATCCACACTGCAATTACGGGCTAGATAAAAGTAATGGCTGATGTATTTTGTTGAAAATGTCATAGTGATCCAGTGAAGCTGTTCCCAAGTCACTGATAAAATAAAAGTTTCAAACATTGAATACCATATGGTCGACACCATATGAGCGATGTTTGAAATTTCGAAAATATAAAAAAAACAATAAAAATAAAAAAACTATACTTACCTAAATGCTGTAGGTAACCCAAAACCCCCACTACTTAAATATTCCTACTCCGAGATCGCACTGCATTGAAGTAAAGGGAAAATATTCCCTACGGCGATTTCCGTGTTACGCGTGTGATGTTTTTACCTATTGGGTTCGCTCAATATACGTTTGCCATTTACAATTTTCGATCAAGTGATAGTAACCCAAATAATATGTATATACGCATTCTATATAAGCATATCACTCTAACCTAATGTCTGTCATTGAGAAAAAAGATGTTATGTACTCACCATAACGTTCCATGTGAGTAGTTACACTTAATTTTTCTGCAACCTGCGGGATCATATCACCACCTGGGCATGGAAGGAGCCTGACATCAAAGAGCCGATGCCAAAACGCCCGGACAAGATCCTTTCTCGGATCCGACCCGGCAACTTTACCAGCATCTGCTCCGAACTCCATGGTCCTCCCCCTTACCCATAACCCATCACCATCTCCTACCTTCCCTCAGATCGAGTTTGCCACAACTCAAATCAATCAGCAACTCAACTTAGCATAAACCATACATGAAAAAACTCATGAGAAGGTTCGGGGGAAGGAGGGTGGGAAGGTTGCAGAAAAATGAAGTGTAACTACTCAGATGGAACGTTATGGTGAGTACATAACTTCTTTAGCTGAAGTAGTTAACTTCATTTTATCTGCAACCTGTGGGACAGAGTCCCCAGCTACTCAAACTTCTGGGAGATCCTCATGGAAGGATATTTCTGAGCACTGCAAAGCTGAATGATGCTCTCCCTCTGGAGATCAAATCCAACTTATAATGAGAAATGAAGGTATGTGACTTTGCCCAAGTTGCTACCGCACAAATGTCGTCCAATGAGACCCTAGACCAACAGGTAGCTGAAGTCGCCATAGATCTGGTAGAATGAGCTTTAATAGGACGGGGGGGGACCAAACCTTTATCTTTGTAAATTTGCAAAATACATAGTGTAATCCATCTAGCTAAAGAAACCTTGGAGATGGCTTTCCCTAAAAAGGGCTTAGAAAAAGACACAAATAACTGGTCAGACTTGCGGAAGGGCTTTGTTCTGTGTAAATAAAAATGGAGTTGTCTATGAGCATCTAGCAAATGCAGTTTATATTCACCCTTGTTCTGAAAATTTGGAAATTGTTTGATTAATGTTTGATTCAGAAGCCACTTTTGGTAAGAAAGAAGGGTTTATACAGAGAGAAACCCTGTCCTTATGGAAGATCAAATAAGGGGGCACGGCAGACAAAGCCTGAAGCTCAGAAACCCTTCTAGCCAATGTAATGGCCAATAGAAAGGCTGTCTTCCATGATAAGGACTTCAAATCCACTGTTGCTGCAGGTTCAAAGGGGGGGAGCAACTAAGCCTGGAGAATAAAAGTAAGGTCCCAAGGAGGGACAGAGTCCTTAAATGGAGGACGCAAAAGAAAGGTGCCTTTAAGAAAAGCCTTACACAGTCTAGAAGAGGCTAGGGCATTCATATTTTCACCACTATGGAAATTTTAAATAGCTGCCAGTTGTACTTTCACCATGGAGGAGCTAGCCCCTTGCTGAAAAATGCTGGCTAAGAAATCCAACACTACAGAGACAGGGGCTGTAAAAGGATCCAGGTTTCTCTGAGAATCCAATATAGAGAATCGTTTCCATTTACTGCAGTAAATCTTCCTAGTGGAAGCCTTATGAGATGCCACCAGAATAGTTTTCACTGAAGACGAAAGACCGGACGTCCTGGCAATTAAGGGAACTGGAGCAAACAAGCTGCCTAAGGGATTAGAAATTAGATCAGGTGCCCGAGGGATGAGAAATGAGATCAGGTGCCCGAGGGATGAGAAATGAGATCTGGGCAGGGATCTAGAATCCATATATATATATATATATATATATATATATATATATATATATATATATATATGGAAGGAGGAGCTAGAACATGAGACCAGAGGAAGGGGAACCACACCTGACGAGGCCAGAACAGGGCAATAAGGATCACTTTGCACCCCAGTCAGCAAGCTTTCTGAAGAAACTTCGGAATGAGTGGTAACGGGGGATAAGCGTACAGTAACCCGGGGGGCCAAGTATGGACTAGAACATCTCTGGGGGGCCTGGTGAGGGAATCAGAGTGAAGAACTCATTGCACTTCACGTTGGAAGGAGATGCGAAGAGATAGCATCAAGGCTGTCCCCACACAAGGAATATCTCCTCCACTATCAACTGTTTCAGAGGCCACTCATATGGCATTAGAATAGTCTGACTCAATCTGCCTGCTAAAATGTTGGCGCATCCTGAGTCGTGCGTTGCAATCAGAAACCGACTGGTGGAGATCGCCCACTTCCACACTCTCATGGCCTCGCAACACAGAGGGTAAGATCTGGTTCCTCCCTGTTTGTTGATGCACCAGACAACCAACATGTTTTCTGACTGAATTGCAATAGTCCCCAGAGGAAGAACAGTGTGGAAGGCTTGCAACGTTAAATGCACTGCTCTCATCTCCAGAACAATGATGTGCAATCTGGTATCAATCTGGGACCACGTACTTTGGACCGTCCTCCCCAGATAATGCCCCCCCACCCAAACTGGGAGGCATCCATGGTCACTGTGGCTTGGGCTGTGGGTGAAACGAATGGGTGTCGAATGAGCGTCCCGCTGCAATCTCCGGAGATTGGAGCCATCAGAGGAGTGATGCCCTGCAGGCTTTGCTGATTTGAATTGGATATTCCATGGGAAGATCTAGCCAAAACCACTGCACGGCTAGAGTCCACTGAAGAACCCGCATGTGAAGACGGGCACAGGGGAGGATAGAGATTGCTGCAGCCATAGAGCCCAGGGCTCTGAGAACATCAACAGCCTTTGGTAACCTGGGGCCAAGAATTATTGACACATGAGTCCGTAGACTCTGGACCCTATCTGGAGTTAGAAAGACTTTCAGTCGAAGGGTGTCCAGCCATGCCCCAATAAAGTCCAAGATCTGTACTGGGTCCAAGAAGGACTTGGAAACATTGATAGTGATCTCTAGCAGGTCTGCAAGATGAAGGAAGGAGTCTCTGGCTTGGCAAAGAAGACGCTTGGTGGAAGCAGCAAGGAGCCAACTGTCTAGGTAAGGGAATACCTGAATCCTCTGAAGCCTCAGGTGAGCTGCTATGACTGCCATTACCTTGGTAAATACCCTGGGGGCTGTGGTGAGACCAAAAAGTAGGGCTCTGAAATGGAAATGACTGGCTCCCAGCCAGAAGCGAAGGAATCTCCTGGAGCTTCTGTGGATCTTGATATGGTAGTAAGCGTCCTGGAGGTCTATCGAGCACATCCAGCTGCATTCTCGAAGATAGGTTAGAATGGACTGCAGGGTGACCATCCGGAATTTCTGTTTGGTGACAGCCAGGTTTAAGGCTGACAGGTCCAAAATGGGTCTGAGGTCCCTCGTCTTTTTTGGCACTAAAAAGGACCTGGCGTAAGTGTCTGACCCGGACTGATCGGGGGGGACCGGTTCGATGGCTCGTTTGTGAAGCAGCTTGGAAATCTCTAGTGCTGCCATCTCCCTTTGAGCTGGTGGGACATCTGGGAGGCACTTTGGTTGGATCAGAGGGGCAACAAATGGGATGGTGTAGCCTCTGGATATTATTATTTGAAGCACCTAACGATCTTTAGTTATGGACTCCCACACCGTTGGGTGCAATGATAATCTTCACCCGACTGCCTCCAGAGTAGGACAGCCGGGCAACCCTTCAAGGCTGCTGCGCAGGCCTGTCTGAGAAGGGGATCCCCCTAGACACAAAGTTCCTCGGACCCCCTCTGCCTCTGGGACAGCGTTTGTCATGTCTCCCTCTCCCTCTAGGGGACGAGTTGTCCTGAGAGTCCTGGGAAGACTGTGATTTCTGGAACCACATCTTCTTTTGCTCTCTCTGATTCCTGGAAAAGGATCTTTGAAAACTAGAGAAGCGGATTCCGACGGCAGACAAGGTCTTCCTATCCTTTTCACTCTGGACAAGGGTGTCATGTACAGTCTTCCCAAAAAGAGAAGAACCATCGAAGGGAGCATTTGTGAAAGATGCCTTGAAGGGGTCTGCAAATTGACACAGTCTGAGCCAAGCTTGTCGCCTCATAGCTATGCCAGTCGCAGCCGCCCTAGCTGCTCTTTCTGTAGCATGGGAAAGGAGGCACATGGACGTGTTAGATACTGACTTCAGAGTCAACATTTTCGCAGAGAACAGATGCTTGTCCTCCTACGACAAAGACTCTGGGGGAGACTCAGCTAACTCCATGACTAGGTCTCACTGCATTCGTAGAACGTGTGCCAAATAGTTCAGCGCTCAGATGAAAAATGTCGCTGAAGAATATACTCGCTTCCCAAATCAATCCACTGTCCTGGACTCCTCTGGAGGGTGGACCGAGGAACTTTCCCGAGCCATTTCCCTCTTGGTGGCTGCTGCAACCACCATAGCATCCATGGGGGATCCCTTATACCATGCCTGTCTGTCTGAGGGTGGAGAAAGGATCTTGTCTGGGCATTTAGGTATCGGCTCTATGGTGTCAGGCTCCTTCCATGCCCACATGGTGATAAGATCCCACAGGTTGCAGATAAAATTAAGTTAACTACTTCAGATGTAACTTTCAGTAAATCTGTAAATAGAAAATATTTTTCTGTAGGTGATTTTGTTTTCATCCTCTGACTGCCAGTCATCAAGACTCCTCCTACTGCACTCAAGTCCAGTCAGTCTGTAGCAGTGGGGAGTCCTTAGATATGCTAGGTGAGAGTCACCTGTATGGGACATCATTTGAGCAGACTTTGTGGAGCTTCCACTCTCTCTCTTTCTGTCTTGCTGGCATCCTTACAATAAGAGCATTTATGTAAGTTCATAACCCTACCTCTGGGCAGGGGAACTGGCTTCCTCATGACTGCAGTGACTAATAGTGCTGTCCCCCTGCAAGTACACAGTCTTGTAGACTCACTAATAGGCCTACCACCAAGTGGTGGCTTGGAAAGTCAAAAGTCTCCTCCTAGGACCCCCACTGCAATGCTACCCCTTCTCTGAGGTATTGTGCATTGCATTCCACCCCACAGTTCCTCCTAAGATTGGTACATCTATCCCCCCCCCCCCCCACACCAACACCATTAGGCTCCTGATCTGCTTGTAGAACTTATGTCTTCTGGACTGTATGGAGAGTTTAACCCTATATGCCACAGTGCTGGCTACAATCTGTAACTGAAAAATGGTTGAAAAAAACGTAAGATATGGAAGGGTTGTATCATTAAAAAGTGATGAAATTAACATGATTAATGAACTAACACAGCTGGATAGTTGTTAAGTTCATATGGGATGGAAAAAAAAAACAATTTTAAAATAATATGGTATAATGGTAAATAAGGCAGCTAGTCTTAAAATCAAATTTAAATATATTGCCTTCTTCTAAATTTATCTTTGATAAGACTGTACAGATATTAGAGGACAGATTAGAATAAATAAGGGTCAGGTGGCCTTATTTGCAGATGTCCTCTCAAGTGCTTACTGTACCAGATGTAGGACAGAAGATGTTTTGTTCTTTGTACAGGAAAATGCATGATTCATAACAGAAAAGTACATCTGTCAGAACACACTTTGTGCACTTCAGAGAAAAGTGTATAATGCACTATGCCTAATCTTTTCAATGGCTCACTGTCTTCCTTATGGCACAAATAGTACAAAGAGCTGTGGGGGGGATAAAGCAGCAAGGGTATAAGCAACTGAGTAGTAATCAAGGCCAGACCTACACAAGAAGTTAATGTTTAGAAAATGTTTTAAAAAGTGTCATATTCCAGGCTATCTGGTCACACAGTAAGTAAACAATAAATACAGGTATACACAATGCACTGGTCAATGGCACTCAAAGATTTCCTTCTAACAAGCCTACACAGTCATTGGACTTGAACTTGAGCAGATACTGTAAAGTACAAAATAATACTGTCTATATTTATATGGTTTGCCTCAGTTTGAGAAGTCATTTTGATCCAAAGTCTTGAGGAAATGTACTGGTGGTTTTAGGAAGAGTACCTATATTGGGTTAGGGAAAGATAACATCACAGTTGCTGCACTCTGCATATGTAAAGAGCATTCAATGTCAAAGTTACACAGCCTAGCATTATGCACCCTACAGTATAGGGACATGTGTAATATGGGGAGGAGTGGAGTCTATCTTGCATGATGGAGTGGTGCTCTATACGTGTGTAAGGCACCTATGATTAAGATATATTACTAAAGGTGGAGAGAAATACAGAATGATACTGGCTGGACTTGCCCCCACAACACACACACACACACACACACACACACACACACACACACACACACACATGACAGAAAGGGTCTGTGCACGCGCGCGCGCGCGTGTGTGTGTGTGTGTGTGTCTGTGATATATATATATATATATATATATATATATATATATATATATATATATATATATATATATATATATTGCTAACTCTACTACCCGACTCTTCATCTATGTTGGTTGTAACTCAGTACCTTTGAATTGCGTTAGCACTCTTACTCATGTTGACTCATTTGGATATGTACTGTATACCAGCCCCAGGCTTGGTGCTCAGTAAGATATCTCTTCTGAAGTTCTGACACACTGCTGTCTAAGAATCACATGTAAGCATTTTCCATGTTTTTTGTATATGCTAGGCCTATGAACTGTATAGCATGTCCATAAATCCCATCCAATACAAACAAGCAACTTATTAAATGAGTGAAAAAGAGGTGAGGATGGTAACAGTAATAAGATTAAGAAAATAGATGAAATGACAAACTGGTGGTACTAGAAATACTAGCTTAACTATACTTAATATAGAACTTATGGTGTTGAGTATATGGAAGAAGTACTGTGTAAAATTACCTATTTGTATTCACTTGCAATTTGAGATTTTCCTACCTGATCTCCTGATATTTCTTTAGAAATTTGCCAGCCTGCTCCATCTTTAACTCTGCTGAATACAACCACTTTCCCTATGTGAAGATACCGTGGTGCTCCAACAGCATACATTGTTGCACTGTCATGTTTTAGCCACTTAACAGCATAACCTGTCAAAACAGAATAAACATACAAGGTTTACATAAACAGGCAGATAACACACCTCTCCCGTTAAATGATCACAGACCAAAGAACCATAGGTAAATAAAAATAGGGTGTTAGACATATAAATTTGCAAAGAAGATTTCTGCAGTAATAACCATGTACATATACAGGCATATGAGCATAAACACATGCAAGGGCACACATGCACATATACATACAAAACTGAAAATAATTCATACATCATTAGAGAAAGTAACAACTGTTTTAGTTTTAAGTAAGAAACAAAGAATAACTGAAATTTTCCTTGTGCTCTGTTCCACGTCCCAGTTCCTTAACAAAGACAGGTAGACTCTCCAACTCTGCACAACCATGCAATTCAAAGTTCCAGTTCAGTAAAAAGATTTCCATGGTCCATGTGTAAATATGCAGCTACCAACTTGACCCTTCTGGTATACCATAAGGCCTGAGATGTTGAAAAGTGCTGTTGTACCTACATGATTATGCAGACGTGCTATACAGAATGGTAACCCCCACAAACAAATCTCTTTCAACACCAGAGCTAATCTTAGGATCAAGGACATTATAAACTAAAGTGGTAGCTCACATGGCACAAGTGACCATGATGTATGTGAAGGGCTGTGTACAGGTATAGTAGACAAGTGGGCAGCACAGCCCAAAAAATGCATCCATCTATAACCCTCTTTTGCTCATTTTTGCACAAGGGGTCAGACTGTCGCAATAACAGAGGCAGTAAACTAAAGCCACTGTTAATACCACAGGCTGGCTACCTCTGCTACAGGCAGTCCATGAAATGCAGCCATATAATTTTTCCATCTGTAGGAGTCCTACATAATCAACTACAAACACAATTATTTGTTCACTAGTCAGCTCACACAAAATTCACTCATTGAAGTGTCTCCTGTATGTTATGCATTCCACCACAGAGCAAAAAAAATTCTATGATAATGGCTGCTGTTGGTACATTGTCTGTCTTCCCAAAACTCTTTAAAAACATAATCAATAAATCGTGTTAAAAACTCATGCTTTTCAATATCTTGCCTCATACTTCAAGGACAAGATTTTGATAAATGTGAGTGAAAATCTCCATACGAGGGACCCTGCTCACCTGTGTCTACCTTACCAATGTGTGCTGCACCTAACATTAGAAAAACCCTTTATTCAGCATTACCACTATTCAATCAAATTGTCTGAAACTGTTGTGGGGTTTGGGAGACTGGATCTCAAAAGGAATGTCTTTCCTTTGCCATCGTATTTATTTATTTTTGATGTTGTGATTTTTTTTCATTATGTTGATTTTTGAAATGCCAGCATTGATCACTTGAGTGTCAATGCTTGTGCATTTCAATAACTCATATACTTACACAAACAAATACACACACACACACACACACACACACACACACACACACACACACACACACACAAACACACACCTGTCTGTCTTTCTATCTAGTTGTAGGTTAATTAATTGACAACACCCATGGATTGGCATAAAGCTGACATCAAAATGTTGAAAACAATGTCGACATACTAGTATGCATGCACTAAAAAGCAGCCTCTGTGGATGCAAAGTTTTCGTTTTTGTCAAGGCTGCACCCCCATACACCCTAATTATACATACTAACTCCAAAACTTTACAAGCGTGGGCTACAGGTAAATTTCCCAACCCCTGGAATTGGGCGATCCTGCATACTCGCCAATCAGCTAGTCAACCATATGCAGTCGACTAGGCGGCCATAAGCCTAACAATCAATCGATGTTTTCAACTATACCCAACTACATATCTATCTGTATACATATACATATAGTTATATAGACATGGATATAAATAGCAGTTGCACAAAAGGAGTGTTGTAGTGCATGAAACCAAAATAAATTCACCACAAAAAGACCCAGCAAAATGAAAATCCAACATTTCTTGTATTTATTTCACAACAGACCCAAGACCAAGGATTTTGTTCAAAGCTTTTTCAAAGTTGTGAATGCCACACTTGCAAACATATATAGGGAATACATTTCAGCTGTTACCAGTCACCACAAAAGCAATCAAGGCATTCTATCATTAACAAAACCCTTTGCAACAGTACTGCTAAATGTACATGTATCACTACTGCCATCTAGTGGATTTTTACTTATCTTTTAAATAATAAAAATGGCTGTTAGATAGTATTAAAATTCCTACTTCAATGCAGGTTTCAGTAGTACACATTCAGAAACCCTATCGATACAAACAAATTAAACCTGGCTGACTAACGTTAAAGCATATGTTTATATAATGGGATATGCTCCCTTGTACATCACAGGATCATAGGAGGTTACTAGGCTAACAGCACAGGGCCCTTACAAGCCTAGCCAAGTTCAATCCATGTTCCCAAGGGTATCTGGTTCAAGCAAACAATAAAATCAGCACCTATTGCCCCTGTCCAAGAGGGACACAGGTGTAATGGCGGGGTGAATTTCCATAAACTTGTTCTAAAGATGGGGCAACCTCTGTAACACAAATCTGTCTCTCCAGCAAGTTCTGTTGATGTCGCATACCAGGTTACGATCCTTTGAGCAAGTGACTTGTGTGTCTGGGTCAGAGATTGCTCTATATGCAAGGCACAGGTCAACTCTGAGCAGTCTGTACGATACAAAGTAAAGTGACAAGGATTTCAGACTGTCTGCATAATACAGATCTCGAAGATACTGAATTTTCTTTGTACGGAACCTTTGTGGTCTCTCCAATTGCTGCAGGTGTTTGGAAAGGAACATACCAAAGGGAACATTGTACTCTATTATTGGCCTAATGAGGGAAGAGTAGAGAAGGTTATAACTTCTTTTTTTCTGAAGACAATGCCCTTACTTATGAGGTGAGCAATATAAAATGCCCTTCTTACTACTGTGGAGACAAAGTTAAGGTTGCTGTCTAACTGTGTACCCAGATCTGTCACCACTGACTGTGTGCTTAGGGTATTGCTATTGATGTGATAGTTTGCAGGAACATCACTCTTGCTGAAGGGGATACTAATGCATTTTTTGCATTAAGTTTAAGACCATGACTTTGGCACCAGTCATTAGTCTGCGTAAGACCTTCTTGCAGGATGTTGACATTGCTAGGGGCTTCAATGATCACTCCCAGTTTGCAGTCATCAGCAAACTTTGTCACCCACAGTCCTTTAGTTTTAGTCTGTACTTTAGAGCAGTAGATTCTAAACAGCAGGGGGCCCAGAACTGATCCCTGTGGAATACCACTGGTTATGGGTCTGCTGGAGGAGGTGGAGTCCCCTATTTTGACCATATGAGTTCTATCAGTGAGCCAGTTTGCAACCCACCTGACAATATATGGGTTGATACCCAGCTGGGTGAATTTATCAATGATGCTTGAGTGGGGGATTGTGTCAAAGGCCTTGGCTAAGTCTAGGTAGACCGTATGCACAAATTTGCCCTTGCCTAGGGCTTTGGTGACTGTCTCAATGAAGTCCACCAAGTTTAACAGGCATGATCTCCCCTGATAAAGCCAAACTGGGTGGGGTCGAGCATTTGGAGATTTCCTATACCTTTGTTAATAAGGCCCATGATTATTAGTTCCATGGCCTTGCAGACAGGGCTGGTCAAGCTAATGGGTCTATAGTTCCCGGAGTCTGTAGATGCACCCCCTTTGTGGAAAGCTGTGGTAGCTGTTTTCCATTCCACTGAGTCAAAGTCAGTGCTTATGCTGTGATTGAAAAGTGTGCCCAATGGTGATGCTAATTCTTGCTTTAACCCATATAGAACACAGCCCAAGATGTCTGGTTCCATAAAGGCTGTGGTTTTGGCAATGGAGTGGGTGTTTTAGACCTGCTCCTCGGAAATACTAGGTGGGGGACAGGTGTTAGGGATGCTTTGGGGTATATGTGCTGGGGACAGGGGAGTGAAGTTTTCACTGAACCTATCAGCCAGCAGATTTGCTATATCCACAGGATCAGTATATGTAGTACCACTAACTATGAGTTCAGTGCAAATCTGGGCCTTACCTTTGAGGTAACGGATGTAACTAAAGAACACCTGTGGTTATCCTTAATTAGGGAAGCTGATCTGGATTCACAGTTAGCTTTGGAGGACTTCACTACGAGTCTTGTTTGCTTGTTTAAGTTGAGGATGGAATGTTTCCAGTTTTTAAACCATTCCTTCTTACTCTTAGACAGCAATTTCTTTCTCCTATTGTATATCCTATTAATGGCAGTTGTCCACCAGACAGGTTTGTTTTCCCTTGAAGATCTTGCTTTGTTTCTATCAGGTACGGCAGAGTCAATACAATTGTACAGGAGTTCATATAAAGCACTGGTGCATAACTCAGCATATATGTTTGTTCCATCAGTGGGAAGGGGGCTATGAAGCTATTTATGCTGTCAAGTAGGAGGCTGTAATTGGCGATCGAGAATTTTTTTAGTCTAGTTGTTGCTAAGGGTGTGTTTTATGTTATAGTTACTTCTAGCGAGACTGATATGTGTCAGATCTCACCAAAGATGGCCACACACTGGTGGTGGTGCAGCGGTTCCCCCATGTTGGTGAGCACTAGATACAGGATGTTTGAGCCCCTTCTGGGTGCGTCAACCAGCTGGTCCAGGCAGTGGAGTTAACAAAGTCCAGGAACCTTTGGGTAAGTGAGTTAGAACATGTATAATTTACCCAGTCAATGGACCAGGGTGTTTGGTTGCATCTTGATTGACTCAAGTAGATCCAAGTAGGCTGAGTGGATGTCCTGATTCATAGAGGGGGTCCTATAGCTAGCAATGACCTGAAGAGGAGTCTTACCTACAGTCAGTTACACCTGAAGTAATTCAAGGGAATTGTGCTGTTCAACCAACAGGGCAGCCACAGTGGTGCAGCGGTTAGCGTTTTTGCCTCCCAGCAAGAGGTTCCCTGGTTCGATCCTTGGCTGGGGTGCCTTCTGTGTGGAGTCTGCATGTCCTCCCTGTGGTCGCGTGGGTTTCCTCTGGTTGCTCTGGTTTCCTCCCACATCCCAAAGACATGCAGTAGGTGGATTGGACACTCTAAATTGGCCCTAGGTATGAGTGTGTGTGTGTGTGTGTGTGTGTGTGTGTGTGTGTGTGTGTGTGTGTGTGTGTGTGTGTGTGTGTGCGCCTTCTGTGAAAGGTTGGGCGCCGGGCTGGCAACTTGACACCATAAAACTCCACTGCCAATCATGAGCAGACAGGTGATCTGCTGTGGCGACCCCTAACTGGGAAAAGCCAAAAGAAGAAGAAGAAGTGCTGTTCAGCCAATCCAGAGGTGTGCTTATCTTTAATGAATACTGATACACCACCTCCTTTAGTTCTCACACATTAAGTTTGTGGTCTGAATGTGTGGAAGGAAATGTAACCTGGTATAGCTGAGGTGCTCTTCTGCAGCATTAAGCCTGGTCTCATTGACTGCACAAATGTCAGCATCTTCCAAGATGAGAACTGCTTCCAGTGAGTGCAGTTTCTGGTTTAGTCTCCTAGCATTTAGCAGTATAACCCTGAGGTTGTTTTTAGGGGTTCCTATTATATCTTCAAAGATGCAAACCTTCAAATGCGTTTTTATTGAACTTAAAAGAACAAAAATTTAAAACAGCAAAACGGCATATAAGCAATTTCTTTCCCTGTGAAAGAAATCTATTGGCCCAATAAAAAAAAAAGATCACTACAAACAAAACAAGGTGGAAGGCTGTGCCCCCCTCCCCCCGCACTAAATATACCAACTCCGAGATAGCACTACAGTGGGGAAAATGGCAAAGTAACAGAGACAGCCATGCCCTTTCACTGGTTTAAATTTTCGTTCTTTTAAGTTCGATAAAGACGCATTAGAAAGTTTGCATCTTTGAAGATATAATAAGGAACCGTTTTTAGAGGGTATTTTTACATCAGGAATTTTGTTCTTGTGACATTGCCTAAAAAAGGCACTATAGGGGTGGCAAGAGCCTTAGCCAGTAACAGAAATCCCAGGGGTGGCAGATGAAGACCATCTCTGGTAAAGCATCGAGGTCTGTTGATCATGTCCTTCCAGGCTGACAAATATTGAACCCCTTTGAATGACACCAGTAATTCCGCCAATTGTTGAAATCAATAATTTTTGTTTTGAGGTATCATCCTAGGTGAAAGTAAAATGCTGCTTAAGCTAGAGACATACCTGCCTGAGACACATAATCAGAGAGCTCTCTCTTCATATAGTCCAGTGAGGTATGTCTCAAGTCTTTCACACCAACATGGACTATGACAAAGCCATAACAGTGCCTGTTGTTGAGAGACTTGAGTGTGTGTGTGTGTGTGTGTGTGTGTGTGTGTGTGTGTATGTGATGTGGTGGATCCTGGCACCTGACAGACAACGGACTGTGACTTTTTCCTTATCCAACCTGTTGAGAAGGACATCTGTGTGTCTCACAAAGGAGTTGCCTATGTCTAAGATGTTTGTTTTTGTGTTATGCCTTAGGGGATTGACTGGTGAGACACGGGTATGTGACATATTATGTGTACTATGTTCTGCAGAGGATGTATTATGTGAATCGTGCTTGTGTTTGTGTTTGGGAAGTCTCTGATGTTTAGGTAAGCTTCTGGTAAGGACCTCCGCATATGTAGGTTTACGTATTGTTGGTTTGGTAGGTACAGGAGGTGAGGTGTGCATGCTGACAACCTGCTTAGTATCAGATGGACTGACTGATGAGTGTGTGAGCCTGGATTCTAGGTTCTTGATACAGATATATCTCTTACATAATGAATTTGTGTGGACTAGAAGAAGTGGGTTGTCAATGTACATGAGGCAATTGCTATATTTTCTCAGGATGCCTATGTTGACCAGGCTGGTTGGAGAAACTGTGGGAAATTGTCCATCCATACTGCCAGGTAAACTAATGTGGTCAGAAAAGAGGGAGAGGACAGGAAGGATCAGGTAAAGTAGAGGACAGGAGAAATAGACAAAAAATATGAAGGGTTACTGGGTAGGATCTGTGTTGGTATCTCAGGAGCTTTGTTGAATATATCACCTGTCAGTGAAGGACAATCACGAGAACTCACTGATGGAGCACCAGCAGAGTACTAAGGGAAAATTTGCAGGCAGAAGTCTTTGTGTCTATAACCGCCAATGGTGCCCACCGCTGCTCGGCAGTGTGTGATGCTCAAACAACAGCAAACCCAGTGCTTATGTAGCAAATGAGAGCAAACTGATTTAAACAAATTAACCAATAAAAAAGCTAAAAACTGAGCCCTATTCCAGCAACCTTCAATCAGACGAGTTATAACTGCACTCTCTTACCACTAGGGTGCAGGGGAACTCGCTAAAACAAAAGATGGTCTGGTTTATTGCTCAGGTTATACAAACAGAACTAGATTCAGCAGATATAAATCTAGTCTATGCTACCAAAGTGCAACAATTTCAGAAAAAAATTCAAATAAGCAGTGATATGGTAAAAATGCAGTTCAAAAGTGCAATATACAGTGAAAAATTCTACTTAAGTTTTGCAGAGATCAGCAGATGCCTTGGAATGATCACATAAATACAGCAGAGCAGTAGCTGGTCAGAAACTGTGGAGCTTTGCTAAAACAAGCCTCAAATTCATGCAAACATGGTGCTTATGTAGCAAATTAAACAAATTAAAAATAGAAAAACACAAAACTGAGTCCTGTTCCATCAAACTTCAATCAGATGAGTTCTAACTGCAAACTCCTGCTACTAGGGTATAGGGGAACCCTATTCAACAAAAGATGGCCTGGTTTAGTGCTCAAGTTATACAAATAGAACTAGATTCAGCAGGTCTGAATCTAGTATATGCTACAGCAACAAGGTGCAACAATTTCAGAAAAAAAACCCAGTTCAAATAGCAACTCCCAGCTCAGAAGGGCAAAGGCTACCCTCTCCTCCCACAGGAATGTAGACCACAAACGTTCTTAATGTAAAATAACTGGTCTGAAAACCAAGCACGTAAACCGGAACTAAGACCAGACACACTAGGTCTTCAACCAGCAATTCCCAACTTTGAAGGATGTAAACTACCTGTCCTGTCACAAGAGTGTAGACCACATACCTTCTTAATGTAAAACAACTGGCTTGAAGTCCAAGTGCTTAAACCAAAACTAAGAGGCTTAGAATAACATTTACAATTTAATCAGACTACTAAGAAGCAGTAATAATTGCAGCAGAATAAATGCAACTGAACACTTTTAAGAACAAGCAGCAAAAGCAAAATAAAGTAATAAAGTAGGAAGAAAAAAATGCAATAAAGGCAGCTGAATAAAGTGCAATTTTTTAAGTGGGAAAGGAGAAAACAGAAGATAATTTAAGGTTAATAAATAAAGGGGGTGGACCTTCCCAAATGATCTCTATGTACTCAGTAGAATCAGCTGATGAGATGGGACTGGGAGGAGTGTACGAAATCAGATTTATAGTAGGGGCAGGCAACTCAAAAGCCACTAAGTTTAAGAATACAACAACAGTTGGGAGAAATAAAATGCAGACAGAAATCACCAATATTAAGCAAGCCAAACAAACACTCCAGGTAAATACAGATATTTCTAGATGAATGAGGAATGCTATTTCTCAGCTTCCCCCACTAATTAGCTGACATTATTCACTGTTGGAAGAGTAATTATTTGCTAACTTTTCTAACTGACCCAAGCCAAGACCTCTTAAAACTCCAACAGAACAGAAAACTTAAAACAAAACAAATACAATACAAGAATAAGATAGAAAATAGAAGTAAAAGTGAGAATCAAACTGTGTACCTTATGCTTGTGAGGTAAATACTCTAACCATCATGCCAACCTGTGTACCTTATGCTTGTGAGGTAAACACTCTAACCATCATGCCAACCCTAATATCACTTAAATGAAAAGCCATTCTAAATTTCCAAGGTAGTGAAGGTTTTTTCCATACAAATACTTCCACAATAACATACTGTCAGAAGTACAATCCAAGGTATTATAACACATTATTAAATTTTGAATTTTAAAAACCTTTGAGGTATTTAACAAAGTAAAATGATTTGTTCTTCTAACATAATCACAAAGAGCACAGTTCCCACAAGATGAATGTCCTGTTGTGGCTCTGTTTATGTCCTCGGCTTGGGTCTATATTATATTGTTGAAACGGCATTACAGAGAATGCTGTTTTGACGACACATAAACAACGAAATGCAAAAACCTAGGGAAAAAATCAGTAGACCAACAACACAAAACACACCAGTTAAAACATTTCAAGGGGGGGGGGCTTTGCCCCCCACCCTCAACTAAATATACCAATTCCGAGATTGCACTAAACTGGGCTAAAGGGCAATGTCATGGCTCAGGCCAAGCGATTTTTTTTTTTGCCTAGGAAAAATCACTGACCTGAGCTTTCATGGTTTTTGCATTTCGCTCTTTATGTGTCATCGAAACGGCATTCACTGTAATGTCATTTCGACAATATAATATAGACCCCTCATCCTCAGTTGCAACCGCACAAACCGATTTTCTAGCCAGAAAAATTACTTTTTACATTTTTACCATTTTTATATCCAAATGTACACCACTGTGTCACCTTATTCCTCTGTCTCATAACCCATCTTTACAGCATTTCCTTCTCATTATTAAAAACTGAGATTGATGAATATTCTTGGACATACATCTGAGGTGACAACTATTGGTCTGAGTAAATAATTTTTATGGAAGGGTTTCCTATAGACTGTGGTTGTTGCTGTTCCATCTTTTTAGTCACTGAAATGTCTAAAAAACTTACATTTGAGAGCTTATATTCTATCTCAAAATTAATACCAAACTCATTTTGGTTCAGGAACACCTCAAATGTTTACATTTTATCTATCCCTCTATTCCAAATTATCCAACAGTCATACAAAAATTGCAACCATGATCCAATATATCTTAGAAAATTATTATTGTCACCATTGCAGACATATAATTCCTGAAAAAAATCATGAAAATATCTGCACAAACAGGGGCAACATTTGCCCCCATTGCCATTCCACTACTTTGGGAAAAGAAAACATTCTTGTTTAATACTTGGTGTAATAACTTAACCAAAAAGTTATCAAAACAAGGCCCATTGGGTCCATGTTTATCAAGAAAAGGTTTAACAGGCCTTATTCCCCTTCATGTGGAATATTGGTAAATAATGCATTTACACAGAGTGAAACCATATATGCTCAAGATTTTATCTCTTGGCATATTTAAAAATGTGTCATAGCCTACAATCTTGCTGGAGGAAAACCCAAAATTGGCTTCAAATAAAAAACAGGCAGAGATAAATTCTATAAGTGAGCCTCTTCCAGATACTACAGGTCTTCTGGAGGGTGGAAAAATGTTTTTGTGAATCTTGAGAATAAAATATATACTCTGTTTTTCAGGGTCTCCGGTTGTAAGTTGTTTCATTTGTTTATCACTTGAGTCATACTAATTTGCAGAAACTCATCCAATTGTTTTTTGTTTAAATGGGAGTGTGGTCCAAAAACATTGGCAAATACACCTTTCTATCAGACAACTGTCTTTTTGTTTCTGTTAATATTTTATCCCAAACTACTACTGGCCCACCTTATGTTATGCTATGTTTTTATTTTCCCTGAAGTATTTCAGAGATTCCACTTCTTTAGATGACAAATTAAAATAATAACTCTTAAACAATATGGTTTCATTTTGAACTACATTTTTCACTACAGTACTCTCAAAAATGCAAACTGTGGGGGTGATACAGTGGATTAAAATCTGATTTCTTAAAATTAAATGCATCCACATCATCTCCATTCCCCATCTTTTGATATGTTAAATGCCATTACATTAAATTCAACTTTTCACAGAAGGCTTAAGCATTCTGTGGTGGTGCAGCGGTTGCATTGTTGCCTCACAGCAAGAGGTTCTCCCGTTCGATTCTCTGCTTGGGTTGGGAGTGCCTTCTGTGTGGAGTCTGCATGTCCTCCCCGCGGTCAAGTGGGCATTCGAAAGACATACGTTGAATGGGCGTGCCTTCGTTGAAGGTTGGGCATTGGGCAGGCAACTTGACACCATAAAAAACAACTGCCAATCATAAGCGGACCGGAGTTCCGCTGTGGCGACCCCATAACCGGGAAAAACCGAAAGACAAACACCAACAGCAGAAGGCCTTAAGATCATATATAGCATCTAAAAATGAACTGCGGAATGAAGAAATAAATGTCAGACCTTTATTTAACAGTGATACAATTCATCTGAAAGTGAAACATCAGTAAGATTAACTAACAACTTTTGCACATCTCTACGTATTACATCAAATCCTGAAACAGCTTCAACATTTTTTGTTTTGCTTCTATG
The DNA here is from genome assembly GCF_019279795.1 of Protopterus annectens. Lineage (NCBI taxonomy): Eukaryota > Metazoa > Chordata > Ceratodontiformes > Protopteridae > Protopterus > Protopterus annectens. The sequence continues at coordinate 1,645,534,088 of NC_056744.1, read as the reverse complement.
TTTTCTGCTCCCCACATTTTTGTGGTGCAATCTGCTCCTTTAAATGAGATCTTTTTTGATGGGGTGAAGTTTCTGTTAAGTCATTGTCCGCATCTGTATTCCAGGAAAAATCAGTTATAGTCTCATATTCTCTCTTCAATGAAGGATCGGTTACTTCTCTTTTCCTCTTCTTTCTGCTTTTATTTTTAAGACCAGAAAACTTGTTAGCAAAATGCAACCCTTTCTTCTGTTTATGGCACACAAATGCTGAATTGTTTTGATAATCCCCCAAGTCCCTTATAAATGTTTTAAGTTTTCTAGTTTTTAACTCAACAGCCAAGTTCTCAATTCCTTCATTAAAATCCTAAAGAAACTGTGGATATTTCACGTTATTAGCAAAACTGAGAATCTGATTAACATTAGCAGTTACATCGGAATTTAAATTATCCAAAATACCTTCATAGTAGTCCACAAGAAGATTAACAAATATAAGGGAAACTATATTCTGTATGGTACGTCACTTACTGATAAAACCAGCACATTCCTTGCTCTGCGTTGACATGCAAGTTGCAAGGTACCATCTGTTGTTTATAATATGCCTTCAGAGCTCATAAGTGCCATGTAGTAGTTCTTTTTTTCATATCGACAGTAAGTGCAGGTTGGGGGGGGGCAGCCGAGGATTCAAATACAGCCACAACAGGATGGTAACATTGTGGAAACTGTTTATTTTGATTGTGTTACAAAAGCTAAGTATTCTACTTCTGTCAGTACTTGAAAGGTTTTTGAAATTTGAACTTTAATAATGAGTTACACCTGGGATTGTATACCTGACAGTAAGTTATTGTGGAAGTTTTTTTGTGGAACAAACTTTGCTACTTTGTACATTTAGAATGACTGTTATTTAAGTGATAGTAAATGTAAAAGGGAGCGTAGCCTGTTATATTAACATATGCTTCAGCATAAGCCAGCCAGGTTTACTTTTGTTGGTACTGATAGGGCTTCAGAATGTGTTACTAAAAATACAAAACATAAAATATTGAATCATAAAGAAAGAAAGAAAGAAGATGGATGGTAATATTGGGTATACTACTGAAACCTGAGTTGAATAAGGAATTTTAATACTATCTAAAGTAATATAATTGTTGTTTTTGTTATTTAAAACATAAGTAAATAGTCATGCAAACATGACAAACAGATGCACCACCGTGACTGTCAGACTCTCATTAGTTAAATCTGACCACAAATCAGTCGCCTTCAATCTGGCACTAACACCAGAACTCACAAAGGGTGAAGTCAGACTAAAAAACTTTGCCAAGGCAAACTATACCTTTCTAGGGGTTGGTATAAATGCTTTCCAGGCCCCACCCCCAGCTGGAAGTGGTAACTTCTCCAAAGCTTACACTAAAGCCCTGTACAATCACTTGTATAAGTACACTGACTCAGCTGTTCCAGAGAGAATCAAATCCAGAGCCCCAAGTAAAAACAAGCCACCCTGGTGGACATCCAGCATCAACAAATTTTATAACAAACGCACAACGTTGCTGTCTAGGAAAACTAAGGCGAGGCCCCAACAATGGAAAAGCACCTTCCTCATCTCAACAGGCAAATAAGACAACATGTCAAATCCTCTAAGGGTAACTTTGAGAAAAACTTAGCAATCACAGCCAAGGATAACCATAAGGCCTTTTACAGCTATGTACGCAGCTTAAAAGGTAGACCCAAGCATGTGCTGAACTAGTGACTAACGGTATCACACACTCTGATCCTGCAGAGATAGCAAACCTGCTGGCAGACAGATTTGGCAAATATTTCACGCCCTTATCCCCTTCAAACATATCACAAAACTTGCCCCCAACTTCCTCCACTTCTTTACATCACGTCATTAAAGCTTTGTCTAAGGCAAAAAACACAGCCTATAAGGGACCAGATGGCATCCCAAGCTGTCTTCTAAAAAACTAAAATATGAACTAGCATCACCATTAAGTACTCTATTTAATCACAGCTTAAGCACAGGCTATGTTTCTGCGGAATGGAGAACAGCAACAGTCATTCCCCTCCACTAAGATGGCTTAGCAACAGATCCAGGAAATTATAGACCCAAAGTCTGACCAGAGTCATTTGTAAGGCCATGGAATGTATCATCATGGACCTCATAAATAAAGACATAGGTGACTTCCAACTCTGGATCCGACCTAATTCATCTTTGTCAAGGGCAAATCCTGTCTGCTAAACCTGGTGGATTTCTTTGAAAATGAGACCAGGGCTGTTGACGAGGGCAAATCTGTGTACACAGCATACCTCAGCTTGAATAAGGTCTTCGATACAATCCCACACTCAGGAATTACTGATAAACTTATTAAACTGAATGTAAACCTCTTTGTTGTAAAATGGGTTGCCAACTGGCTCACAAACTGATCATACACTATCAAAGTGGGTGACTCCACATCAACCAGGAGACCTGTCACCAGCGGGGTGCCACAAGTGTCAGTGCTGAGCCCCCTCCTGTTTGGTATATACTTCTCAGAAGTTCAGGTCAAAACTAAAGGGATGTGGCTGACCAAGTTTGCAGATGACTGCAAAGTGGGTGCAATTATCAAATCCCCAAATGACGTTAGTATACTTCAGGAAGATTTTACGCAGACCAACCAGTGGTGTCTTAGTCACAGTCTCAAACCAAATGCAAAGAAATGCATCATCATACCATTCGGTAAAAACACTGTCCCTTCACACTATCAAATTAACAATACCCTATGTACCTACAAAGTGGTAAGGGATCTGGGATCACAAGTAGACTGCAACCTTAACTTAGACCACCATGTGTCTACTGTAGTATGGAAAGTTTTCTAAATAGCACAGTTGATTAGCAAAGGCATAGCCTCTAGAGCAAAGGAAGTTATAACTCCTTTATACTTGTCACTGATCAGGTCCTTAATTGAGTATAACGCCTCTTTTGGCATGTACCATACAAAGTACCTGCAGCAATTGGAGGTTTCTAACAAAGAATACCAAAGGACTCCAGCAAGTGCCTTACACAGACAGACTAAAGCACCTGTCACTATACTCTGTATCATACAGACTTCTTAGGGAAGACGTATGCCTGGCTCACAAAGCAATCTCTGACCCAAACCTAATGAACTTGCTGCACATCCATAAATCAAATGGGACTATAGCTACCCATTCCAGAGACCTAAATATGGCCTGTGACTTGAATAGGATTTGCTGGAGGGACAGATTTGTCTCCCAGTGACTGGCGCATCTTTGGAATAGGCTGCCAATTCATGTGAAGCACAGCACCTCTATGACACTGTTCAAAAGGAACCTGGACGAGTGGCTGGGGCACCGTGAATTCATACCGGGGATAGAGCCCACAACCCACCTGGATATGGGCAGTCATTACTAAATACAATCCTGGGTATTGACCAGAGTACCTATGGTACTGCATTGAGATGAAACGGTTAGGCTTGAAATGAACTTCTGGTCAATAGTCTAGATTCTAAGTAAGTTTTGTATTAACAATAACTAAGAAAATCCATTAGATGGCAGTGCTGATACATGAACTTATAGCAGTTCTGCTGCAAAGGCTGTTGTTAATAATAGAATGTTTTAATTGCTTTTGTGGTGATTTAACAGCTGAAATGTAATCCCTATATATTCCAAGTATGGAACCCACAACACTGAAAAAGCCTTGAATGAAACTTGTACAGTTGGGTCTGCTGTGGAAAGGAGCTTTAACCATTTGGTGTGAAATAAACATCAGAAATACTGGATCTACATTGTGCCGAGTTTATACATATATACATCATATTATACACATACCACATATCAAATTATATACACACACGCGCACACACACACACACACACACACACACACACACACACACACACACACACACACACACACACACACACACATATCACATTATATAAATCACAGGGAAAACTGGTATTTCACGAGCATTCTGAGCCTCCATAAAACCAAGAAAACTGTAGCCAATCTCAGCTGAGACTTCAAAGTAATCAAGGACATATAACTTGTCTAGAAATTAATATTTCTTTCTTGAAAAATAAAAAATATATTAAATAGATGAGCCCTTTCACCATTAAAAGAGCATCATCAGATCTCATATTAGCCTTTTCTACAGCATCTGACTCTTTGGTGTCAGGGTGCAGCCGAGGTCACCAGCTCCCTACAGGTCCCAACCTTCCCCTACCCCAACTCCACCTGGTTCCAGGCCTGCTGCCCACTGAGTGTGGTGAGGTCAAACAGGAGGCCTCCACTGTGGCTTCTTTTAGTCCACTGCTCACTCTGATAATACATCAACAGCAGGGAGTTAGGGAGGTGGTGGGGGAGTTGATTGACCAGTGGTGTGAAGCCTGCATCTGCTGCCTGGAAAAGATTCTCATGTATCTTACAGAGCTGTACCAATCTCCAGCTTTGGCTTCACCACCTCAGGCAAGGTCCAGTGGGCAGGTTGGTCAGACTGCTGACTGACCTCTCCCTGCTATTGCTTAGGCAGTGCAATACAGAAGAGCATACCCATTATGTCCTCCATCCTGATGTTCTCCTTCCTCAATTGTGTCACCCTGTTTGTTGTTCAACCCTCCTCATCATCACTCTCTTCCCTTTATCTGTGTGTCTACAATTCCAATGCCCCCCCCCACACACACACACACACACTGCAAAGCGCCTGTCTGATATGCCAAAGAAACAAAGATCATGTTGTACATCTTACAAAGCCAGAGTTGGGGAAGCAGCTACTGGAACCCCACGTGAGTTCACACTTCAAAGGGTAAATGTATAGTATGACTTGGCAGAGCAGCTGACCAGCACTGCCAGCATCACCCAAACCTGTGTGCAGTGGAAACACCACTGTAATCACCTGTGGTGCCACTGCCCTGAAGATCTCCAGGTGTGGAAAGGAGAGGTGTAGCCAGGTATGTAAGGGTCTGCCATTTGTACTTCATTTCATTCATTTTTTTTAATTGTGTTATGTCTTTCACAGCCATGTTCCTTTTTAAAGTTTGCTTCCTCTGATAAATACCAGGATATACTAGGTTACAAACAACCACAAATAGCGGCACCAAAAACCAATTAAAACAAAAAAAACTGTAACTGCTAACACTGGCTGATGAATGAAATCAAGGACAATAAAGACTCCCAAAGAACACGGAGATAAAATCACTACATGAGAAACTCTTTATTCGAAATGAGCGCTTTCATCCTGCGTAACAGGACTTCATCAGAATCAAAAATCTATTGCTAATAACAACCTTTTATACCCATAAACCTCTATCAATCAACTAATTAATATTCCACTGTAGACATTTTTAAAAGGCTAGCAACAAAAAAGCAGAAAATCATCACAAAGGTTACAATAATACCAAAAAATGTATATGTTATCAACCACTTAAAATACATTTGTTAGAAAACTGTTTAAACAAAATAAATATGAATGTATAATACAGAAGTGTAAATAAGTCCTAGTAAATACATTTTTATAAAAACACTTCATGCAAATTCACATTTACGTAAAATTCAAACTACCTAAATAAACCTTAGGCTCTAAGCTCTAAAATAGATTTCAGGGGAATATTATCATTAATTCCTAGGGGGCTAGAAGCGTTTAGCATCAACTGCCACTTCTCTTTCTTCAAGCAGTAGTTTGTGATCACCACCCCTTGGGGTGGGGAAGCAGTAGAGTCTTGGTGCTCGAATATAGTTCCTATACCAAACAGATTAAGGAAGCATTTATCAAAAACTGGAACATTCTTATGAGCAATGGAGAGATTTATAATTTTCTACGTGATACTCCTTGTTTTGAATATAAAACAGATGCCAATTTGAAGAACAATTTGGAAAATTTAAAATCTTATAGGTTCATAGGTAGGTACTAGGCTATTTGCCCGAAGGTATTTATAAGCCTAGCCAGAATCTGTTGGCTTTCGCCACCCCCTTAGATTAGTTCCCTGTGCCTCTGTCCAGCAGAGTCACTGAAGTGATCCCCGGGGTAAACTTTCTGTTTCCCATCCACTCATCAAGGTTTCTCTTGAAGAGTGTTAGCGAGGACCTCTGCCTAATGTAGACTGTTCCAAAACATGGAAAGTCTCTGGGACAGGAATCTATCCCTCACGTCCTATTTATTGTTGTGGTGAGGTATAGATCCCTACAGTATGTGGCTCAAGTGGATAAGGTTTTCTTTAGATGGAGCATGTCCATCAATTCTGGGTTGGACATGGCCTTGTATGTCAGGCAGAGATCACCTCTGAGTAGGCAGTATGCAACCGAGTACAGCTGGAGTTTCTTCAGTTGAGCTGCATAGGGCATCTGCTTGAGGCCAGTGATCCCCTTGGTGAGGTACTTCTGTGGTCTTTCCAGCTGTTGCAGGTGTCTTGTACGGTACATCCCAAATGGGGCATTGTACTCTAAGATGGGTCTGATGAGTGATGAGTAGAGGGGCACAATGACCTCTTTTGATCTGAATGCGAACCCTTTTGTGATTGGGTGGGCCACGTAGAATGATTTTCTAACCACTTTGTCAATGTGATTATCAAAGGAGAGATTACTATCTACTTGGGTCCCCAGATCCCTTATTATGTCTTCCGTATTTAGGGGACTACTACCTATGTGGATGTTTCTGGGCATTTTGTGTTTTCCAAAGGGAAGAACTTGCTCTATTCAACTGGACGTATAAGAGAATTTAAGTACCTTTATCTGCACCTTTTTTTCAAAAAAATACAGTATTTAAATTGATTTTAACTGTGTTGTAGGAATATTAACTGAACTGGAAGTTAGTCAGTGTTTGCTGAATTTTGTTATTTGCTAGTAATTACAGGTGTGGGGTAGCCACATTCTTTGATTTCCTGTCCTTGCCTATTTAAGTGGTACAGTGTGAAATATTTTCTGCTTAAAAACCTCAGCTTTGGCTGGCTAAGAACTTGCTGTATTCAACTGGACGTATAAGAGAATTTAAGTACCTTTATCTGCACTTTTTTCAAACAAATACAGTATTTAAATTGATTTTAACTGTGTTGCAGGAATATTAACTGAACTGGAAGTTTTGACTCTGCTCTTCAGTTAGTCCCACCCACCCTCCTTGTTTTTGTTTTGGTGTTAATCTTAGTGGCCCTGAAACTGCCCGCCTCTCTTGTAAATTTGTGTTTGGATACTCCTTCTGGACCCATCTCATTTGCTCACTCAACTGAGTGCAGTGAGATCATATTCTGATTTCAGGCACTCCTACTGTGTACAAAGAGAGCATCGGGGAAACAGAAAAAAAAAATTTAAACTTGTTTCCTGCCTTTCCTGTTAAGTGGTATAGACTATTTGCAGACTTCTGAGCCCCCAAGCCCTTCTGTGTTGGAGGGAAGCCTTCTAGCTTAGTGTTTTTTCTTATAACTAGCCAGTTTTCTAGTTTCAGCACTCAAATCTGTTTCTTTGATCTCAGCACTTGTTCAGAAAAAAAAAAAAATTTCATCTGCTTTTACTGTACTTGTGTTTCTACCTACTTTATTTTACTTTTGCATCATCTTAAAAGTACTCAATTGTATTTATTACTGCTTGATGTAACTCATTCTATGCCTTTTGGTTTAAACACTTGGGCTTCGGACCAGTTGTTTTGCACTGAGAGGGTATGTGGTCTGCACTGTAGTGGCAGAACAGGTAGCTTACATCCTTCTAGGTTGGGAACTGCTGACTGAGGGCTCAGTGTCTGTTATTCTAAAAGTGTATTAATTCTGGTTTAAGCACTTGGGCTTTCAGGCCAGTTATTTTACATTAAGAGGGTTCGTGGTCTGCACTCTTGTGGGAGGAGAGGCTGGACTCTGCCCTTCTGAGCTGGGAATTTCTGGTTAAAGGCTTATAGTGCATGCATATCTGAACTGCTTCTTACTGAAGTTGGTGCCTTGTTTGCTGTGGCATAGACTGGATTCGGGCCTGCTGGATCTAGCTTTGTTTGTGTAACTTAAGCACTAATCCAGGCATTCTCTAAAGTATTCAATTGTATTTATTACTGCTTGGTAGTAACTTGATTAAAGTGTAGCTATCATTCTAAGTCTTTTGGATTAAGCACTTGGGCTTCAGACCAGTTGTTTTACATTAGGAAGTTTTGTGGCATGCACTGTGGTGGCAGGACAGGTAGCTTTCATCCTTCTAAGTTGGGAACTGCTGATTGAGAGCCCAGTGTCTGTTATTCTTAAAGTGTATTAGTTCTGGTTTAAGCACTTGGGCTTCAGGCCAGTTATTTTACATTAAGAAGGTTTGTGGTCTGCACTCTTGTTGGAGAAGAGGCTGGACTCTGCCCTTCTGAGTTGGGAATTTCTGGTTAAAGGTTTATAGTGCCTGAATATTTGAACTGTATCTTACTGAAATTGGTACACCTTGTTTGCTGTAGCATAGACTAGATCCAGGCCTGCTGAATCTAGCTTTGTTTATATGCTTGTTGTTTGTTTGCTTGTTATTTCCCTGGAACGCTAATTCCACCTAATACACGGCTTCTCAGCGCTTCTGTGGATCACTAGTGATATCTGCATTGCTTACTGTACTTATTTCCTTGTTTCACTTGAAAGAAAGTTACTGTTTGTCGTTTTGCATTTAAGTTACCTGTAACACATTGCACTTAAGTTACCTGGCACTTGCTCACTAAAGCAATTATATAAGTCAGCACTAAAAATTAAAAGCACTACACCCTCACTCCCCACTGGCCCTTGTTTTCAATTATTAAGGAATTCCCAATATTATTCTAGCATGTCCAAAGGTCAGTTGTCAATCTCCTCTCCGGTCCAGCTGGTGAATCTGGGAATCTTGAGGCAATGTTACAACTGCCTCATGTACACAGACAACCCTCTCCTCCTCCCAACAAATTCCAACACATGTGAGAGATGCAACCATATAGCCAAACTGGAGGCTAAACTCTCTCAACTCAGTACTGGCATAACCAGTCAGGAGGAGAAGGAAACCACACTCACTACAATTCTAGTCTCACATAGACCTACCACGACAGCAAACCAAACACATAATCACACAAAAACATACTGAGGCTCTAAATAAAGATCTGCCTAAGCAGCAGAGACCTCCAAAGCAGACACCCAAGCAACTGCTACCCCAAAACAAAACACGTGCAACACATATCTCACAAAGCCAGTGTGCCGAACAGTCACAGCCCTTAAGACTCAACAACACACCTGATACACTTGTAATAGGTGACTCTATCGTCAGGCACACTGACGTCCCGCTCACCAGGCTGAACAAGGAGAGGGTCACGGTGAGCAGCCTGTCGGGCGCTAGGATCCGCCACATAACACAAGCACTCAGGTCAATCCAAGGCAAGAACAAATATGACTCAGTCATTGTCCATGCTGGTGTGAATGACCTGAGACGTACCTCCCTGGACTACATGAAAAGAGACATAAAGGAGCTCTCTGAGCATGTAGCCCAAGCCGGTATGACCCTGACCTTGAGTAGCATCTTACCCTCACCAAGAATGATGCCACAATATGAAGACAAGATGATCAATTTCAACAATTGGCTTAAGTACTGGTGTCATTCAAAGGGGATCCAATGCCTGTCAGCTTGGGATGATATGCTCGACAAGCCACTATGCTTCGTTAGGGACGGCTTGCACCTGTAACCCCTGGGCTTTCGGATATTGGCAAAGGCTCTTGCTACCCCCATAGTGCCTTTTTTAGGCAAGGCTCAAAAGACAAACCCACCTCCATAGGTATCACAAGGGATAAGAAACTAAGAGCAACGCTACTCAACGCCAGAAGTCTAAACCTCAAGATGCCTGCACTCAAACCTCTCCTTAGTATGGAGAACATCGATATCTGTGCAGTAACAGAAACCTGGTTCAGGGCTCCCGAGAGCACCCCAGCACTACCAGGTTATACCTCATACCATGCTTTTCGGCCCCAAAACTTGGAGCAAACCACAAAAGGAGGGGGAGTATCGATATTCATCAAAGGTACCCACACTTCCAGGTTGGTGGCAAAGCACGAAGCATCAGAGACTATCCATGTGCAACTAACAGTGGGTAAAACTGCCTTCCAGTTTATAGCCTGCTACAGACCACCCTCCCAAACCCAGGAACCCCACTCAGCCTTCCTGAGAACACTGGAAAATATGAAGGTCTCTCCAAACACAATTATATTGGGCGACTTCAACTACCCAAACATAGACTGGGAGCATTACTCTAGCCCCAACACCCTAGCCCAAAGGTTCCTAGAATTTATAAACTCAAATGCTATGGAACAACTTGTTACCACTCCCACAAGAGGGGAATACATACTGGACCTGATCATCACCAACATGGGGACTCTATGCTCCAGACCAGAAGTGTATCCCTCACTGGTAAGATCAGGCCATAAACTAATCTCACTGGATATTCACATCCCGACCCCACCCCCTGCCCAGAAAACCACAGTGAAAAACTTCTCTAAAGCAAATTTCACACTCCTCAAAATTGAGGTGGAATCCTTCAAAGCCCCCGGGCCTGTGGAAAATACGGCCCAGACTGCAGAATCCTTTATAAACACATTCTATGAACACATTCAGGAATGCATGGATCATGCGATCCCAAATAAAACCAAGACCCAATCCTCCAAAGGCAGACGTCCTGTCTGGTGGACCCCAGCCATAAACAAACTATACAATAGAAGGAGGAAGCTACTAAATGATAGAGCAAAATCCCAAAAAGGGAAGGCATCGCTGATCAGTATTAGCAAAAAACTACGGCACTCATAAAATTGTCTAAGACCATCTTCGAGAGAAAAATTGCACAGGACACTAAGGATAATCACAAGGCTTTCTTTAGTTATGTTAGGAACCTGGGTGGTAATTCCCAGATATGCTCAGAATTAGTCCAAAATGACAAAAAATACACTGAACCCACAGACATTGCCAACATCCTAGCTGACAGGTTCAGCGCAAACTCCCCCCCCTCCCCACCAAAAGGGCAAATATCTATCCCAGCAGAGTGCTGCCCCCTGACATCTCAGATGCTCAGGTAAGAGCCACCCTATCCAAAGCAAAAAACACAGCATCAATGGGACCAGATGGTGTCCCGGGCTGCGTCCTACGTGAACTCCAAGAAGAGCTAAACCCAAACATAAAACTACTGTTCAATCTCAGCCTTTCTACAGGACATGTGCCCAAAGAGTGGCATACAGCAACAGTGGTCCCTCTCCATAAAGGTGGTGCCTCAACGGATCCTGGAAACTATCGCCCCATAAGCCTGACTAGCTTGGTCTGCAAAGCTATGGAAAGGATCATCATGGACCTCATAAATAAAGATATTGGGGACCTACAGACACTGGATCCTACCCAGTTTGGCTTTGTTAAGGGCAGATCCTGCCTCTTAAACCTGGTTGATTTCTTTGAAACAGTCACCAAGGCCATTGACGAGGGGAAGGTGGTCCACACAGCCTACCTGGGCCTCGCAAAAGCCTTCGATACAATACCCCACTCGGGCATTATAGATAAGCACACCAGCTTAAATATAAACCCCTATGTCACTAGATGGATTGCAAACTGGCTCAAGGACAGAACCCACATGGTTAGAATTGCTAGAGCCATGTCAGACTCCAAACCAGTTACAAGTGGTGTCCCACAAGGCTCAGTACTGGGACCTCTCTTGTTCGGTATATATTTCTCGGAGGTACAGGCCAACACTGAAGGACTGTGGCTGACCAAGTTCGCAGATGACTGCAAACTGGGCCATAATCGACTCTCCAGCCGACACAAGCATCTTCCAAAAGGGCCTCATAGAAACAGACAACTGGTGCCAGAGCCATGGCCTCAAGCTAAATGCCAAAAAGTGTATAGTCATCCCCTTTGGCAAAAACAAAGTGCCCACAAATTACCACATAGGTGGTAATCCATTAAGTACAGAAGAAGTAATTAGGGACCTGGGGACCCAAGTTGATAGCAATCTCTCATTTGACAACCACGTGGCCAAAGTGGTTAGAAAAACATTTTATATAGCCCACCTAATCATGAAGGGATTCACATCTAGATCAGGGGAGGTCATATGCCTCTTTACTCATCCCTCATCAGGCCCATAATTGAGTACAATGCCCCTTTTGGGATGTACCTTACCAGACACCTGCAGCAACTGGAAAGACCCCAAAAGTACCTCAGCAAGAGGATCAAAGGGCTCAAACAGATGCCATATGCTGCCCGGTTAAAGAAACTCCAGCTCTACTCAGTGGCATACCGCCTGTTCAGAAGCGATCTGTGCCTGACGTATAAAGCCATGTCCAACCCGGAATTAATGGACATGCTGCACCTCAGAAAATCTAAATCCCAACGAGCTACGTGCTCGAGAGACTTGAACCTCAGCACTGAAATAAATAGGACATGCAGGAGAGACAGATTCATAACCCAGAGGCTCCCTTCACTCTGGAATAAAATCCCAGTCCAGGTTAGGCAGAGTCCCTCACTGACTCTCTTCAAGAGGAATCTTGATGAGTGGATGGGAGATCGTAGGTTTACCCTGGGTATCACTTCTGTGTCACTGTTAGACAGAGGCACAGTATACTAACCTCGAAAAAGGGCATAGCAAAATAAATTTAAAATGGGTGGAGAAAGCCAAACACATTTTGGCTAGGCTTATAAACGCCCTAGGGCAGATAGCCTAGTATGAACCTATGAACCTATGAACCTATGACTATGCACTTTTTGGCATTTAGCTTGAGGCCATGATTTTGACACCAGGTATCCATCTCAGTGAGACCCTTTGGGAGGATGTCTGTGTCAGCCGGAGAGTCAGTTATAGCCCCTAATTTGCAGTCGTCTGTGAACTTGGTCAGCCATAGTCCTCCTGTGCTTGCCTGTACCTCTGAGAAGTATATGCGTAACAGGCTGGGTCCTAGGACTGAGCCCTGGGGAATGCCACTTGTAACCGGTTTAGAGTCGGACCTAGCTCCTACAACGCTCACCATGTGAGTTCTATCCATGAGCCAGTTGGCAACCCATCTTGTGATGTAGGGGTTTATGTTCAGGCTGGAGAGCTTGTCTATAATACCAGAATGGGGAATGGTGTCGAAGGCCTTTGCGAGGTCTAGATAGGCTGTGTGTACCACCTTTCCCTCGTCTATAGCCTTGGTAACTGTCTCAAAGAAGTCCACCAGGTTTAGGAGGCATGATCTGCCCTTAACAAAGCCGAACTGGGTAGGGTCCAGTGTTTGGAGGTTCCCAATGTCTCTGTTAATGAGTTCCAAGATGATGTGCTCCATAGCCTTGCAGACCAAGCTAGTCAGGCTTACAGGGTGATAGTTCCCGGGGTCTGTTGTGGCTTCACCTTTGTGGAGTGGAATAATCGTTTCTGTGTGCTACTCTATGGGTACATAGCCTGTGGAAAGGCTGAGTTTGAACAGTGTGTTTAGGTGAGGGGTTAGTTCATCTTTGAGCTGCACTAACTCTGAGCAGATCTGAGCATTGCCACTAAGATTCTTGACATAGCTAAAGAATGCCTTGTGGTTATCTTTGGAGTCCTTGGCAATTTTTCTTTTGAAGCTCGCCTTGGATGATTTTATGAGGGATCGTAGTTTCTTGTTGATACTGATCAGGGATGTCTTCCCTTCTTGTGATTTTACTCTTTTCTTTCTAGTTTCCTCCTTCTATTGTATAGCCTGTTCATGGCAGGAGTCCACCAGACTGGTTTCCTTTTCTTGGAGGAGTGAGTCTTCGTTTTGCTTGGGATAGCACGATCCATGCATTCTTGTAGGTGCCCGTAGAATGCACTAGTAAAGGATTTTGCTTGGACAGTGTTATCCTTTAACAGTGGGGCTTCGAAACTTTCCTCCTCGGTCTTAAGTAACGTGAAGTTTGCTTTTGAAAAGTTTTTCACGGTGGTTTCCTTGTCCGGGGGTGGGAGCGGAAATGTGGATACCCAAAGTGATTTGTTTATGGTCAGATCTAACCAGCGAGGGGTTGACCTCTGGTGTGGAACACTGGTCACCCATGTTGGTGATGACCTAGTCCAATATGTTGTCACCTCTGGTGGGAGGGTTGACCAGTTGATCCAGGGCATTTGAGTTTATAAATTCTAGGAAATGTTGGGCAAGGGAGTTAGTACTCGAGTACTTCTCCCAGTTAATGTTTGGGTAATTGAAATCACCCAATATTAGGGTGTTTGGTAGGACCTTTATGTTTCCCAGTGTTTCCAGAAAAGCGGAATGGGGGTCCTGGGACACGGTGGGTGATCTGTAGCAAGCTACAATTTGAATTGCAGTTTTGCCTGTTGTTAGTTGCACGTGGATGATCTCTGAAGCATCGTGTGCCACTAACCTGGAGGTGTGGGTATCCTTGATGAATATGGATATGCCCCTGCCTTTTGTATTTCGGTCCGGGTTCTGTGACTGAAATGTATGGTATGAGTTGTAGCCTGATAGTGTTGGGGTGCTCTATGGAGCCTTAAACCAGGTTTCTGCACATATATCAATTTTCTCCATATTGAGGAGTGCCTCGAGTGCGTGCATTTTGAGGTTTAGACTTCTGGCATTGAGTAGCATTACCCTCAGTTTTTTGTTACTTGCGCTATTTACGGCGGTGGGTTTGTCTTTTGAGCCTTGCCTAAAAAAGGCACTATGGGGGTGGCAAGAGCCTTGGCCAGTATTCGAATACCTAAGGGTGACAGGTGCAAGTCGTCTCTAGCGAAGCAGCGTGGCTTGTCGAGCATGTCATCCCAGGCAGACAGACACTGGATCCCCTTTGAATGACACCCAAAACTTAGCCAGTTGTTGAAATTGATCATTTTTTCTTTATACCGTGGCATCATTCTTGGTGAGGCCAGGATGCTAGTCAGGGTCAGGGTCATACCGGCCTGGGCTATGTGATTAGAGAGATCTTCCATGTATCTTTTCATGTAGTCCAGGGAGGTATCGCTCAGGTCATTCACACCAACATGGACAATGACTGAGTCGTATTTGTACTTGTTCTGGAGTGACCTGAGTGCTTATGTTATGTGGCGGATCCTGGCACCCGACAGGCAGCTAACAGTAACCCTCTCCTTATTCAGCCTAGTGAGTGGGATGTCAGTGTGCCTGAGTATAGAGTCACTTATTACTAGTGTGTTGGGTATGTTATTTTGCCTTAAGGGCTGTGATTGCATGGCACACAGGTTTTGTGAAGTATGTGTTTCATGGTTTGTGTTGGGGGGTGGAGGTTGCTTGGATGTCTGCTCTGGAGATCTCTGTTGCTTTTGCAGATTTTTATTTAGAGGCTCCGAGTATATCTTTGTGTATTTATGTGTGTTTTTTGCTGGTGCTGGTTTAATGGGTCTATGTGAGACTGGTGGTGTGATGCAAGTATTTCCCTTCTCCTCTTGACTGTCTGATCCAGTCTTGGGTTGAGAGAGTTTAGCCTCCAGTTTGACTGTATAATTGCATTTATCGCATGTATTAGTGTTTGGCGGTACAAGGAGAGGGTTGTCTCTGTACATGAGGCAGTTGTAACATTGTCTCAAAATGCCCAGATTCACCAGTTGGACTGAAGAGTACACCTGAAAATGCCCTTTGGACATGCCTGGATAGGTACAGTGAACTGTTTTACTGAATGGCTGGTAAGGTCGAATAGAGAGCCTTGTTCTTCTGTACAGTATA
This sequence comes from Protopterus annectens, assembly GCF_019279795.1. Classification (NCBI taxonomy): domain Eukaryota; kingdom Metazoa; phylum Chordata; order Ceratodontiformes; family Protopteridae; genus Protopterus; species Protopterus annectens. The sequence continues at coordinate 1,645,518,510 of NC_056744.1, read as the reverse complement.
GAAGGGTCTAGTGCTAGGGTTTATAAGTGCTTGCTATGAGTTTTGAGCAAGTACTAGTCTGAGAAATGAATGGCTTGAGTGCTTAAGTTGACAATTTGTCTAGTTCCAAGGGAAAAATTGAAGAGGAGACTTTGTGGAGCCGGGAATAGTTTTACCCTAGCTAACCGGCACTGCCCTGTGCGATAAACCAGGCAAATGCAATATTTATAGCAGGGAAATGAAAGAGATAGAAATTAGCCCAAAATGGCCAATAAACTACTAATGTATGGGCTGAAACCACTCTTCCAGGGACAGATAGGCTGCTCAAAGCTCCCCTCTCTCACAGGTGAACAGAGAAACTTCCTTTTATCCAAGTAAGGTATGGGCAAACACAGAGATTTGTAACATAGCCCTGAATTCAGCACTAACCTGAAAACTGGACTATACTAGCTTAGAAAGGTGGGAAACAAGTATATTTTTTTGTTTTTTTCAGAAAATAAAGAAGATACAATCAAAAAAACACTTAAAATGCACAGAAAAGGATACTTATTGTTATATATCTCAGATCAGAGTTGTAGTCAATGCCCCTAGTAATAAAGTAGGAAGAAATACAAATACAGTAAAAGCAGATGAATAAAGTGCAATATAAATATATATATATATATATATATATATATATATATATATATATATATATATGTGTGTATGTATATATATATATATATATATATATATATATATATATATAAAACAATAGAAAACGAACAAACTGATTTAAACAAGTTTCCCAATTAACCAAAAAAAAGCTCAAAACTGAGCCCTGTTCCAGCAGTCTTCAACCAGACAAGTTCTAACTGCACACTCCTGCTACTAATGTGCAGGGGAAACTTCTCCAAAAAAAGATGGCCTGGATCAGTGCTCAAGTTATACAAACAAAGCTAGATTCAGCAGGCCTGAATCTGGTCTATGCTACAGCAACAAGGCTCACCAATTTCAGAAAGAAACAGTTCAAATAAGCAGGCACAGTAAGCCTGTGACCTGAAATTCCCAGCTCAGAAGGGCAGAATCCAGCCTCTCCTCCCACAACAGTGCAGACCACAAACCTTCTTTTTTTTTCAATAATAATTCTTTATTTTATTTTTTCCAAACAACTAATACAGTACTACCAACTACTTACAATATGTACATGAATGCTTCCAACAGTTACATAGAATCATTATACATACCTATACACTTCTAAAAAAAAAATAATGAAGAAAAAAGAACTAGTAACCATATAAGACTTATCTCAATAAAATTCAACAGTTATTCAGTTTTTCCCAGAGAATAGTGGAATGGAACTTTAAGCTAATACAATGTTAAAGATTTGTTCCCATATTTTTGTATTGTTTACATTTTTCTTATGATCACTGATTAGAAATTTATGTGCTAGAATATGTTTGGTGGCTACTATCTTGAAATTTTGCCATGATGTCTGTAAAGGGTTCAACCAATTGGAAGCTATATATAACTTCATCAACAAAAATATTGACTAGTATAATTCTTTGGGTTCTTTCCAAGTTGGGTGGTGGAATATGTAAAATCGTAAATTCCCAGGAGAGTGTGGAATGTTGATATCCCATTTTTGTAGTTGAAGTTTCAAGGAATTCCAGAGTTTGAAAATACATTTACAACTCCAAAACATATGTAGGAGGTCGGCTGTTTGATCTATACAATATGGGCATTTTGGTGAGTTCTTTGAGTTAAATTTGTGTAGAGTGAGGCAGCATAATACGCGTTATTAAATATCATCAATTGGGTAAATAATAGCTTCTGAAGGGACACAGATTTTATGGTTAAGTGAATTGCTTTTAGTATTTTACTTTCTTCAATTGTCAACAATTTCTCTCTCCAGTATTTGGAAATTAATATTTGATTATTATATTTTATTTCTTTAATCAAACCATATGCTGCAGTTATATATTTACATTCCTGTGTAAGGGTTTGCCATAAGTTCAGACACATGTTTAAATCTTCTTCTTTAATTATGTCATTCCCTTTACTAAGGTAACTTATTGATAGGTCTTTTAATTGTCTTATTATAATTAGATACGATTTGGGAGATTCAACTCTTCTAAAATATTGTGAATCGGGATACCTAAAAAGGATATAAATCAAGTAGGGTTAAATTAATTATAAGTGGGAATTTCTTAAGGTCTATCAGCTGGTTACCAATTTTCAGATTTGGATTTTTGTGAAATGGTTGAAGAATTATCATACTTTGCAAAAGATTTAATGAGTTAAAAGATTTTGTACTGAAATTATATATGTTTTGATATGTTCCAACACAGTACACTTTAAGAGTATTTTTGTTTAAAAAGGTAATGCCTTGCAGTTAATATCCAATTCCTTGACATGTTTATGATTAAGAACCAGCCATTTGGGAACCCATTTCGAGTTACACCCATCAAAGTTAATTATTCTTAAAAGTCTATTGGTGTTTATTATTAAATAATATGTTTCGAAATTAGGTAGATCCAACCTCCCTATTTTTGGAGCCATCAATTTATCATACGATATCCTAACTTTTCTAGGTTCCCATAGAAATCTAGCTAGTTCTGTATGAAGCTGTTTGAAGAATTTTTTGGAGATTTGAACTTGTGACGCTCTAAAAATATATAGTAATCTAGGAAGTATATTCATTTTAATAATTGAAGTCTTCGCCATTATTGGTAACAAACCTTCTTAATGTAGAATAACTGCCCTGAACCTCAAGTGCTTACACCAGAACTAATAAACGTTTAGAATAGCAGACACTGAGCCTTCAATCAGCAATTCCCAGCTTAGAAGGATGTAAGCTACCTGTCCTATCACAACAGTGCAGACCACAAACCTTCGTAATGTAAAACAACCTGTATGAAGCCCAAGTGCTTAAACCAAAAGACTTAGAATAACAGTTACAATTTAATCAGGCTGCTACCAAGCAGTAATAAATGCAGCAGAATAAATAAAATTGAGTACTTTTAAGAAAAGCAAAATAAAGTAGGAGAAAACACAAATAAAGTAAAAGCAGATGAATAAAGTGCAAACATTTTTTTAGTAAAGTGCAAGAGAGAGGAACACTAGACTCAGAATATGATCTCACTGTATTCAGTTAAGTGAGCAAATGAGATGGACCCAGGAGGAGTGTTCTAATACAGACTTGCAGGAGGGGCGGGCAATTCCAGAGCCATCAACACTAACACCAAGACAAAAACAGGGAGGATGGGTGGGGAACTCACTGCAGAGACACACAGCATACTATTCAATGAAACATACAATTAGGTAACAGAAAAAATGAAATACAGTACTTTTAAAACTGCAAGTTTGTACTTAACAGAAGACTAAAATACACTACTGCAAGTTTGCACTTAACTTCAGCTTCTAATGCAGATCTCTAAGAGGTTAAGCATAAAATTAATTCTCAAACTTTGTGGCTAGCAGTTAAAGTACAGAGGAAGCCCTCTAGGCTATTAAATATCAGATAACAAAGAAGTGAGAAGATCACCACCCCCTCTTATAGCAGAGAGACACACAGCACACTGTTCAGTGAAACACACACTTAGTTAACAGAAAAAAATGAAATACAGTAGTTTTAAAACTGCAAGTTTGTACTTAACAGAAGACTAAAATACACTACTGCAAGTTTGCACTTAACTTCAGCTTCTAATGCAGGTCTCTTAATACTATGGTCCTTCAAGGTACAAGAAAGTGTGGTTCATGTAACCAATGTTCTTTTATCTTAGAGAATGCTGTGTTACAAATAGAAAATATTAATATGACCAAAGTATTTTTTAAAAATGGAAATTGTAATACTAAATGTGTCGTATATTTGGCTTTGTGCACATCCTGTCCAGCATTTTATGTTGGAAAAACTAACAAGGTACTGAAAAATAGAATATACGAACATACATATCACATCAAGAAACAAAATACCAACAATGTTTTATACAAACACTTGCTTAGCAGTATGGGGTGCCACACATTTAAATTTGCAATATTAGAGAAATTATCAGTTAACCCAAGGGGTGGTGATCACAAACTACTATTTGAAGAAAGAGAAGTGAAGTGGCAGTTGATGCTAAACGTTTCTAGCCCCCCAGGAAATAATAATATTCTCCTGAAACCTATCTTAGAGCTTAGAGCCTAAGGTTTTTCAGGTAGTTTGAATTTTACGTACATGTGAATTTGCATTAACTGCTTTTTATAAAAATGTATTTAACAGGACTTATTTACACTTCTATATTATACATTCGTATTTATTTTGTTTAAACGATTGTTTAAATGATCTTTTAAAAATATGTGTTTTTAGAATGAATGTATTTTAATTGGCTGATAACATATATATTTTTTGGTATTATTGTAACATTTGTGATGATTTTCTGCTTTTTTGCTGCTAGCCTTTAAAAACTTCTACAGTGGAACATTAATTAGTTGATTGATAAAGGTTTATGGGTATAAAAGGTTATTAGCAATGGATTTTTGATTCTGATGAAGTCCTGTTAAGCAGGATGAAAGCGTTCAATTTGAATACAGAGTTTTACATGTAGTGATTTTATCTCCATGTTCTTTGGAAGTCTTTATTGTACTTGGTTCCATTCATCAGCCAGAATTAGTGGTTACAGTTTCTTATGTTTTGAGTAGAATATACCAGGTTAATAGCTGTAGATGTCTGTATGTATGTTCTGTGTATTTCTGGCTGCTATTCGTGTGATTCTGTTCTTTTTTTCTTCTTTTTTTTTGGGGGGGGGGGTTGCTCCTGCCTCTACATATGTGGGGTTGTGGATACCATTTCATTCATATCATTGCAAATTTTCTGAATCATCATTGCAAACAGCAGTTGGAGATTCTTTTTTCTTGATTTTACTGCCCAAGACATCTGCTGATTCCACACACATGGTAACGTTTACTAGTGGCTACCCCGCTAGGGATTTGCTTCATTGTATGTGGATGCATTGCAATTTTATTGGCTGTGGACACCCCGCCAGGGATTTGCTTCATTGTATGTGGATGCATTGCAATTTTATTGGCTGTGGACACCCTTCCAGGAATTTGCTTTACTATATATTCAGATGGCAGTGCAGCTAGTTTCCCAGTTTATAGGCACCATATAGTACCTCTGTTTCACTGCATATATATAGATTCAGATTTACATTTGCACTGTCGTGTGCATGTCACCCACACCTCTGTGTCATTAGCTAGTATGTCTCATTTCTCTTTCAGTACAGGCAGAGTGAGGGGGAAAAATGCTGCTGGATGCTAGAAGGGGTAACAAATACTTTTGGTTCAGTGATGTGAGTAAAACTCTTACCTCATCATCTGTACTTGTCTCATTTATATGATACATAGAACATCATTAGTAACAGCACCTTTCCCTTTCTGTTTCCCTTCTGCAGAACATTACTGAACCAATGAGCCACTGGTCACTGCTGCCCCAGCCTTGACTAAAGCTGAGATGGGCGAGCAGGATGGGAGTGGTTCTCTGGGGATTTCTGACTCACCCCAGTTTCCTGCCCTGGCTTAGCCAAAGATGGCGTGGGTATTGACTGAGCAGTGACAAAGTGGATTGTTAAAATTCAGCTGCTCCTGCAGCAAATCATGGATGTACCAGACCATCTTGTCCCTCCAGTCAGGTGTGAGCACATTATGCAGCCCATACCACTGACTTCTTGTACCTAGGACCTCCATGTACTGAGTCCCAGTATCATCTGTCTAGGACAGTCAGTAGCTGGCACACTGCCTTACCCCACCCTATTTCCAACCATCTGCCTGCCCTATGTTTGTATGTATCCCACGTGTCTCTCTCCTGGCATGTGTCAGTTCATCTCTGTCTGTAATCTTCCATGTTTGTATGTCTGCCCGTATTACCTACCTTCCCCAGCTTACTTTCCTTAATATCTGTTTCATCATTTCCATCATCTATTCTGTTTAAATGACCTCACACACATAAAATATTGAGATATATTTTGTTGTTTGTTTTGCTTCTATATGTATCCCTGTTTTCTATATACCCTCTTTCATACTTTCCTGTTCTCTCCTTTCCTCTTCTTTCATAGAGCAAATAAGGTGTCCAGCCGACTAGGCACAAAATAATAGGTCTTTATCATACTCTATTTGCTGTTGGTATGTACTATCCGTCACAGTCTGCCACAACAGGCAACAGGCATTGTCACTCACTGCCTGTTGTGGGATAGGCACAAATTCTTGTAAGCTCACACAATGCAGAGTAACACTGCTTACTTGCCTTATTATACAGGTCTTTTATACCACTAAACTGAGGTTAGATCTTTTATATGCTCATCTTAAAGTGTTATTCATGACTACATTACACAGCTATGCATTCTACCTATGTGGTGCAATGCTTATCCTACCCTGCAATGCATATTTTTGAATCCCTCACAAAATCTGTATATAAAATCTTTCTGTTGTGACTGAATTATTTTCTTGAGTCTGGACCATGTTAAGATCTGGCTTTGAACATCCATCAAAGAACAGTGACAACCTCTAAGTCTGTTAGAAATTTCTTAGAAACTGTAGTCAGTGCCTCATACAATTAAAATCTCTGTTTTGCATCAAATAATTTAAATTATACAATGATCCCCCCATTAATATTCCAAAATGTGCACGCTGATTGGCCAGCATACCTGTTGTAAATCCCACAATATATCAACGGAGAAAGGTCTGGTTGCCTGAACTTTTTTCTGTTGGTATACAGTGTCCAAAACTTTTTTTAAATAAAATAAATTAAAAAAAAAACAGAGCAACGGAAACGTTATTTTTCTCCGTTGCTTCCATTTCAAAGCATTGATGTACTGGGTATGCATCGGAATGCAAGTCCCATACGCATGCGCAGCACATCAACATGAGGAAGCAGTATACCACCACCGGCAGAAGAACAGTAATGCGCCGTTATGCAAAGACATTATTTTAAGAAAAGTAAGTATTATTTTCTTAAATAATGTCATTGTATTATAGCAATAACCGACTCCGTGGTTGTGGTATATTGAAGATTTACCCACAGTTATTAAACCACACCAACCGTGGGTAAATCTTCAATATACCACACCATTTATAAGACACTGCAGCAATGGATAAATGACTAGTTTAGTAGCCACAAACTACAGTTACAAATAATTTACTGTTAAAGATAATATCAAGCAAAACAAAACAAATGGAACTATTTAGATGCCAAAATAATGCAATTCATTTTGAAAGTAGTAATTCAAATATCTATAAGTTACTTGAACAATTAAAGCAAACCATGAAATACTTCACTTTTTCCTTCTGCTGTTCCTAGTGAGGGTTATGACTGTAGCAAATTAAGCAGAACTGACTAAACCACCCTTCCCAAGCAGCAGACCCTACTTCATCATGGGGAATCCCAAAGCATTCCTGTGTCAGACAAGAAGTTAACCTTCGGATTCAGAAAGAAGATAGTATCATATAGAGCTGCGGTCAAAATGGAAGGTTTATGTGATGTCGGAAAATGTGATGTCCAAACATTTTAGCCGCAATGAGGAAAGACCTCATTGTCAGCTAATCTGCATTTTCTGAATAGCCCATGTCTACTGGAAGAGAAAACCATCACTTTCCTGGTGTAGGCAAGCAATGTATCTCATTGGCCCAGGCATCTCCCAAGTCACTCCCCTGCACACATACACAAATTCGCGAGAGTACACACACACACGCACGCACACACACACACACACACACACACACACACACACACACACACACACACACACACACACACACGCACACACGCACACACACACCTCTTACTGTCCCTTAATGAAGAAAAAGTCCCTGATGTATCTCTTTTTTGTCCTGCCCTTTGTAAAGCACAGATCCTTGCATTCAATCAGTAACTCCAAACAGCACAGATTCATTCTTTTTGTTGCTTATAACAAATGTCTACAACATTTTGACTTTAAAGTAGTGGTAGACCTGATGCAACACCAATGACATAAAGGGAGTTCCTTGGTCAGTCAGTCGGTATTTCTTTAGGCATACTCACTCTGGAAAATAACAGTGCCTTTTCTCTACCGATGGCATTAGCATTGGCTTTGTGTAATGGCACAGCTTCTAGAATTTTTGTATCATAGTCCATTACAGCTACTATGTACTGATACACATTGTTGGATTTTTATTAGTGGTCTCACAATTTCCATAGCAATACATTCAACTAACACCTCTATGAATGGCAATGGGAAAATTAAACTTTAATATTCAGAACTGAGTACAGTTTTCAGGACTTCTGGACAAGAATACATAAACTTTCTATCTTTTTTATTATATATAACCAGTAAAATCTGACTAAGATTCTTGATTTAGTTTTATTCATCCCCAGGTGACCTTCTAATCAGTGACTATGGGCTAACTTCATTGCTAGTGTCATACAGAGTTCTGGCAGTAACAACTGATGTAGAATTTCCTCTCTATCACTCCCTGTGTTCATCTACACTATATAAGAGATAATTCAAAATAGAGGTAAGAAGTAATTGGACCATCCTGGTCACTATCCTCTCCTCCAACCTTAATTATAAACTCCTCTTCCCTCCTTAAAGAGCCATCTTACCATTGTGGTTTTTAATGTTTATATTACTTCGTTCACAAGCCTGTCTTGAGATGGAAGGTGCAGCTTTCTTCCCCAAAAAGTGGCACTGCAGCTTCTCCTATGTCTTTCTCTACAAAGGACTGTTCTGGAGAAAAGTCTCCTTCAGCTTTAATTTTTACATTATCAGTACCAGCCTGCTGATAGTTCTTTTTTTTTCTTTTGCTTCCTTCTCCCACATGACAGAAATGGGATTAGAACTCTGAATTTTCCAGCCTATCGGAAGTGGCACTAAGATGTACAGTATGAGAAGCTGGAATCAGTACACTACGAGGTGGAGCACAAAGTTGGGAAGATAGTGCATTGTCTTCACTTGTACATGGGTGAATTATGCAGCAAATGCAGTATATGCATGACCCTAATCTCCAGAAATGGCAGGCGAAACAGCATAACTACTGCTTACACACTGTGCAGTACCTTGCAAGTGACTTACATGACCTTGCTTCCTTGAGACACCTTAACACTGCTATGATTCAACATTTCCAGTATTACAATAGGCCAGGAGGTAGCGAGGCAGATGTTGCATGCCCTGGCTGGTGATTTTGGGGGAAAAGGCAGTTGTCTGGGACCTGTATTCCATTGTGGGTAACAGTATCCCTGACTATTCTGCACCAGGCCCATGGACACTGCAAATGTTACACATCTGTCTTTTGAATTTCTGCAGCTTTCAAATAGCAGCTAATTAGTGTTTCATATGTGCTATTTGATTTTGAATCCCAGAGTGTCTCTTGTAGTTTAATGTGTTGCCAGATGCATTTTCAACAAATGTGAGTGTGTTTCAATGGAACAGAACTTTACTATATCTCATGTTAAGTCTGTTTTCAGTGTAAGTGCTTTATTTTGTTTAGAAAATGGCAGACAGTGCTTTTACTGTAAAATTTGAAATAAAAGTTTTAAATGAAATTGAAATCTTTGTGATAGTTGTAAAAGTAAAGAAGAAAACAGTATGCACACTGACACATTTTAACAGTGCTTTATGGTAATTGGAGAGAGACAGCCAAGTAATGCGATATTGGTATCTCATGCCAAGTATGTTTGCAATGTGAGACTGTTTTGTTTAGCAAATGGATGTTAGTATTTTGCTACAAAACATTTAATAAACATTTTAAATTGTCATCCAAATCTCTGTAATCATTGTAAAAGTCAAAAAGAGAATTGTATTCACACTAAAAGGTTTGAATGGTATTTTATTGTAATTGGGGAAGACAGCAAAGTAGTCAGACATTGGCATTGCTTTGTGTGTGTGTATGTGTGGGGGGTCCTGGCCCATTACCCTGCCTAGTGTCCCATTAATCTATGATCTGACTCTAGCAGTACTTTTCTTAACTTGCTGGATGACGGTGGGCAGGAGGGTGGGAATAAAGTTTACTTTATGTGTGCAGGAATGGAGTGGCTGCAGACTGCACAAACAGTGCAGATCTGATGTGTGTACATGTGCGTGTTCAGGGGAGAAGAGCTGTGTGTGTGTGTGTGTGTGTGTGTGTGTGTGTGTGTGTGTGTGTGTGTATCCAGAATGTCCAGATGTTAAATTATTCAATAATGCTGACTTACAGTTAATTATTTTTTTATCATAGGAGCAGTCTAGTTAAGTGAGTAGGCAGACTGAGGTAGAAAGAATCAAAGCCTGCATTCTTTACTATAGGAAGGAACTCATTAAGAGCTTAAACCCTTAATCCTCATCACCAACTGCCAAACATTCACAAACTTCTACATTTTCTGATAAATCACTGGGCATAATTGCATCCTAGTACCCCTCACAGATGCAAAGTAGCAAGGCCCGCCCAAACCCTGCCCACCACCCAACACCGGTGTGGCTCACTGAGCTAAGGACATTAGCATGGGTGATGGTGTTGATGGTTCAAATCTGGCAGCACCTACATATTTAGAGTGGGTATGGCATAATGGTTAAGGTCTTCACCTCAGGGATAGAAGGTACAGGATTTGATTCTGACCTTGGGTATTAGCTAGACTTATAATAGTCCTTCAGAGCAGTTAGTCTAGTATTCACCTGAGAACTGAGAATGTGAGAACCCGGTGACATGTATGATTATTTAATGAACATTCATGGGAATGTCCTCACCAGGCTCATGAATATACATTAGGTATAAAGCACATCAGTACATTGAGAAACAAGCACGGCTTTATCCAGTTGAGAGGTCTGTATTTTAATGAAAGCTAGATGCCGTGTACAGCACTGCAGTAATTGCAATAACCACACTTGTAATCGCTGGTTATTAAATCTCTGAGTAGTTATTATTACTAAGCAGAAAAAATGTTAAAATGTTAGTGTGAAAAAAGTTTTTGATTGTAGTTAATCATATTTTTTAGGGCTTATTGCTGAGTAGCACATACTCCTATTACATTACTGAATGGCAGGACTTCACAGATCTCATTTCACCTATTGTACAATTCTGCAGTTATGCAAAACTGTTCCAGTTCACGTGGCAATTTTAGCTAGTTTATTACCATAGTCATCAGTAAGCTACATGAGTGAGAGCTGGCAAGGTGTAGAAGATGCATTACGCACGACAGGCACAGTCCACATGATGTCCTTATTTTTGCTGTCATTTTAAGGAGGTGGGTGAGGTAAATTTGGTCCCAAACTATCTTTCTTCCTTAGTTGTCATAACACTTTTTAGTGTGAACATTTTCACTTGTAGGATGGTTAAGTGGCTTTAATTTCCTGTAATGTTAGTTTTATAAAAATCTTTTTTCTACATCTGTTGTATGTAGAAGGAACATTATTGATTCATTATGAGCTGATTATGCAAAACTTACTTAAGTGTTGTAACTGGAGCCTTAGTTTGAGAGACAGCCTTACAGAACTATCTGCAAATATATAGAGCTGAGTATATTTTTCTGTATTGTTCTGTATTATAGAGCTAAATTGTTTGTTTAGATATCTGTTGTCTTACTGCTCTGCAAATATATAGAGAACAGTATATATTTTTTGACTTTATAATTTGCACATTCCTCACATCTGTGTTGAAACTGTCCCCCCCCCCTCATTTCCTGCCTTGTCTTCAGCTATATAATTGAGCTAGTGTTGTGTGTCCTGTTAATTAACAATCTGCATTCAAAATGGAACCTTGGTTTGAGAGACAGCCTTACAGAACTATCTGCAAATATACAGAGCTGAGTATATTTTTCTGTATTATTCTGTACTATAGAGCTAAATTGTTTGCTTAGATATCTGTTGTCTAACTGCTCTGCAAATATATAGAGAACAGTATATATTTTTTGGCTTTATAATTTGCACATTCCTCACATCTGTGTTGAAACTGTTTTTCCCCACCCCCCTCATTTCCTGCCTTGTCTTCAACTATATAATTGAGCTAGTGTTGTGTGTCCTGTTAATTAACAATCTGCATTCAAACTGGAACCTTAGTTTGAGAGACAGCCTTACAGAACTATCTGCAAATATATAGAGCTGAGTATATTTTTCTGTATTATTCTGTACTATAGAGCTAAATTGTTTGCTTAGATATCTGTTGTCTTACTGCTCTGCAAATATATAGAGAACAGTATATATTTTTTTGGCTTTATAATTTGCACATTCCTCACATCTGTGTTGAAACTGTTCCCCCCTCATTTCCTGCCTTGTCTTCAGCTATATAACTGAGCTAGTGTTGTGTGTCCTGTTAATTAACAATCTGCATTCAAACTGGAACCTTAGTTTGAGAGACAGCCTTACAGAACTATCTGCAAATATATAGAGCTGAGTATATTTTTCTGTATTATTCTGTATTATAGAGCTAAATTGTTTGCTTAGATATCTGTTGTCTTACTGCTCTGCAAATATATAGAGAACAGTATATATTTTTTGGCTTTATAATTTGCACATTCCTCACATCTGTGTTGAAACTGTTTTCCCCCACCCCCCTCATTTCCTGCCTTGTCTTTAACTATATAAGTGAGCTAGTGTTGTGTGTCCTGTTAATTAACAATCTGCATTCAAACTGGAACCTTAGTTTGAGAGACAGCCTTATAGAACTATCTGCAAATATATAGAGCTGAGTATATTTTTCTGTATTATTCTGTATTATAGAGCTAAATTGTTTGCTTAGATATCTGTTGTCTTACTGCTCTGCAAATATATAGAGAACAGTATATATTTTTTGGCTTTATAATTTGCACATTCCTCACATCTGTGTTGAAACTGTTTTTCCCCACCCCGTCCCAGTTCTTGGTTGTAGTTTAAATTCGGTGGCTTTTGCAGTGCCCGCCCCACTGTAGATTTGATCTAAGACACTCCCGCAGGCCTATCTCTTTACCGCATTCTACCTAATAAACCCTTTCTGCATTTGCTTTTAGTCCTTTTTAATTTAATTACATTGTTTCAAACTGTGTGTGGACTAATATTGCTACATATTCAAGTATGCCAGCTTGCACTGCATGAGAATTGTATTTACTACTGCTTTTGCTACTTTTCTGAAAAAAAAAATCATCTGCTTTTACTGTACTTGTGTTTCTTCCTACTTTATTTTGCTTTTGCGTCATCTTAAAAGTACTCAACTGTATTTATTACTGCTTGGTATAACTCATTCTAAGCCTTTTAGTTTAAACACTTGGGCTTCAGACCAGTTGTTTTACATTAAGAGGGTTTGTGGTCTGCACTGTAGTGGCAGAACAGGTAGCTTACATCCTTCTAAGTTGGGAACTGCTGATTGAGGGCTCAGTGTCTGTTATTCTAAAAGTGTATTAATTCTGGTTTAAGCACTTGGGCTTTCAGGACAGTTATTTTCCATTAAGAGGGTTCGTGGTCTGCACTCTTGTGGGAGGAGAGGCTAGACTCTGCCCTTCTGAGCTGGGAATTTCTGGTTAAAGGCTTATAGTGCATGCATATCCGAACTGCTTCTTACTGAAATTGGTACACCTTGTTTGCTGTAGCATAGACTAGATCCAGGCCTGCTGAATCTAGCTTTGTTTGTATAACTTGAGCACTAATCCAGGCATTCTTTAAAGTATTCAATTGTATTTATTACTGCTTGGTAGTAACTTGATTAAAGTGTAGCTATCATTCTAAGTCTTTTGGATTAAGCACTTGGGCTTCAGACCAGTTGTTTTACATTAGGAAGGTTTATGGCATGCACTGTGGTGGCAGGACAGGTAGCTTTCATCCTTCTAAGTTGGGAACTGCTGATTGAGAGCTCAGTGTCTGTTATTCTTAAAGTGTATTAGTTCTGGTTTATGCACTTGGGCTTCAGGCCAGTTATTTTACATTAAGAAGGTCCATGGTCTGCACTCTTGTGGGAGGAGAGGCTGGACTCTGCCCTTCTGAGCTGGGAATTTCTGGTTAAAGGTTTATAGTGCCTGCATATTTGAACTGTTTCTTACTGAAATTGGTACACCTTGTTTGCTGTAGCATAGACTAGATCCAGGCTTGCTGAATCTAGCTTTGTTTGTATGCTTGTTGTTTGTTTGCTTGTTATTTCCCTGGAATGCTAATTCCACCTAAAACATGGCTTCTCATCGCTTCTGTGGATCCCTAGTGATATCTGCATTGCTTACTGTACTTATTTCCTTGTTTCACTTGAAAGAAAGTTACTGTTTGTCGTTTTTGCATTTAAGTTACATGTAACACATTGCACTTAAGTTACCTGGCACTTGCTCACTAAAGCAATTATACTCACTAAAGCAATTATATAAGTCAGCACTAAAAATTAAAAGCACTACACCCTCACTCCCCATTGGCCCTTGTTTTCAATTATAAAGGAATTCCCAATATTATTCTAGCACGTCCAAAGGTCAGTTGTCAATCTCCTCTCCTGTCTAGCTGGTGAATCTGGGAATCTTGAGGCAATGTTACAACTGCCTCATGTACACAGACAACCCTCTCCTCCTCCCAACAAATTCCAACACATGTGAGAGATGCAACCATATAGCCAAACTGGAGGCTAAGCTCTCTCAACTCAGTACTGGCATAACCAGTCAGGAGGAGAAGGAAACCACACTCACTACAATTCCAGTCTCAGATTGACCCACCACGACAGCAAACCAAACACATAATCACACAAAAACATACTCGGAGGCTCTAAATAAAGATCTGCCTAAGCAGCAGAGACCTCCAAAGCAGACACTCAAGCAACCGCTACCCCAAAACAAAACACATGCAACACATATCTCACAAAGCCAGTGTGTCGAACAGTCACAGCCCTTAAGGCTAAACAACACACCTGATACACTTGTAATAGGTGACTCTATCGTCAGGCACACTGATGTCCTGCTCACCAAGCTGAACAAGGAGAAGGTCACGGTGAGCAGCCGGTCGGGCGCCAGGATCTGCCACATAACACAAGCACTCAGGTCACTCCAAGGCAAGTACAAATATGACTCAGTCATTGTCCATGCTGGTGTGAATGACCTGAGACGTACCTCCCTGGACTACATGAAAAGAGACATAGAGGAGCTCTCTGAGCATGTAGCCCAGGCCGGTATGACCCTGACCTTGAGTAGCATCTTACCCTCACCAAGAATGATGCCACAATATGTAGACAAGATGATCAATTTCAACAATTGGCTTAAGTACTGGTGTCATTCAAAGGGGATCCAATGCCTGTCAGCCTGGGATGATATGCTCGACAAGCCACGATGCTTCGCTAGGGATGGCTTGCACCTGTCACCCCTGGGCTTTTGGATATTGGCAAAGGCTCTTGCTACCCCCATAGTGCCTTTTTTAAGCAAGGCTCAAAAGACAAACCCACCTCCATAAGTATCACAAGGGATAAGAAACTAAGAGTAATGCTACTCAACGCCAGAAGTCTAAACCTCAAGATGCATGCACTCAAAACTCTCCTTAGCATGGAGAACATCGATATCTGTGCAGTAACAGAAACCTGGTTCAGGGCTCCCAAGATCACCCCATACCAGGTTATACCTCATTCCATGCTTTTCGGCCCCAAAACTTGGACCAAACCACAAATGGAGTGGGATTATCGATATTCATCAAAGATACCCACACCTCCAGGTTGGTGACAAAGCACGAAGCATCAGAGACTATCCATGTGCAACTAACAGTGGGTAAAACTACCTTCCAGTTTATAGCCTGCTACAGTCCACCCTCCCAAACCCAGGAACCCCACTCAGCCTTCCTGAACAGTTCATTATATTCTCACAGAAGTGCACATTTTATGTATTTATATTCATTTGAAGTGTGGATAGAGCTTATTGGGTAGTGCCCACTTTCAGTGAAGAGGGGGGTCCTGGAAAGATTATCAGAAACAGGTTGTACAGAGGTTAGGCTATGTTTTCTGTATTAGTCCTACATTAACAGATGCAGAGATGGCTTAACAATTTCCATATGTGTCAATCAACAGCCAATTTATGCATGATGTCACTGGCAAATCTGCATGTCAGTCAGTCATGCATCATTTGTATATGACATCACAACCATTAGGCATGTCAAGCACAGAGACCACACCCACTTCTGTGCATTCCGACCGTGAGGAGTACAAGGATGCAACCATGCCAGTCATTGAAGGTTAAAAGTTATTGATGTTTACAGTCAGTCAATAATGCCAGTCAATAGAGTTCTGTGCAATATTAATATACTGCTTCCTGTAGTCAAAAGTGCAAGGGTTGAACCCTTTCACCTCCATTTGGATACTGACTGACTTTGAGCAAGGCGGAATTGGATGTTTATACCTGCATGTGTATGTATAAATGTTTGGTTCCTGGATCCCTCTGTTACTTGTAACTTAAGAATTAGCATAGCAGGTTAATGCAGTCTCTTCCTTTGTCAAAGGTGTGGAGTTTGAATCTTTGCCCTCCCTTTTAACTTTAGTCTGGCAGTTCACACACACACACACACACACACACACACACACACACACACACACACACACACACACACACACACGGCTGTAGCTCCAGCGGTGCAGGGACTGATTTCCTCAATCCTTATTTGTCTGCTGTTTGAACTTGATCAAGTCACTTAACCATACATTGCTTTGGGGCAGCTGGAAACTTGGGCTAAGCTCCTGAATGGTCACTTGGACTGCAAGTCCAGCAACCACTTATGATCCAGAGTAGTTAATGTGTAAAGGAAGGAAACTGGGTGTAGTAAACAGCAGCATCATTATATAAGTCATGTTAATATTTTAACTATGAATGCATTTTAATTTAGCTTGTTTATTGTCAGCAAGCAGGTGCAAAATAATGAGAAGTTATGTACTTACTATAACGTTCCATGTTAGTTGTCTTCTTCTCACCTTCTTTCTTGCTGGATAGGTTCGGAGCTGAACCTCGGCTCCGACTCGGCCAATTACTAAAGCTCGAGAGCTATTTTTACCGGCTCGAGGCTATCCTATGTCCCATAATGCTAGGCGTGATATACCCAGATCTCGTTTGATAGCTAACACTATGGACATACCTGCCCCCACCATGACAGAGAATATATATATATATATATATATATATATATATATATATATATAGATATATATATATATATATATATATATATATATATATATATATATATATCTACCTCTATACATCTAGGTATAAAAAACTCTTATAAGAGTTACCAAGAAAGGGAAAGAGGTAGCTAAGGAGATAACTCTGATGATAACACATCTCAGAAGATACTCTCGGTCTTGCCAGGCTAGGGGGATGGAGGGTGGGACACAAGAAAGAAGGCGAGAAGAAGACAACTAACATGGAACATTATGGTAAGACATAACTTCTCAATGTTAAGTTGTCAATCTCGCCTTCATTCTTGCTGGATGGGACAGCGTCCCTAGCACCTTAGTCCTGGGTGGCTCAATGGAACAAACTCTTGAGTACAGTGGAACCAAAATCAGCCCTACTTCTAGAGGCCATGTCCAGCTTTTAATGAGAAATGAAGGTATGAGGAGAGGCCCATGTGGCCGCTGCACAAATGGAATCCATTGGCAATCTTGCCTGAAAGGCTACTGAAGAAGCTAATGCTCTGGTTGAATGAGCTCTGGGCTTAATAGGGAGCTATTTATGCCTCAATTGGTAAATCCATGTGATAACAGAGGTCAACCACCTGGACAAGGTTACTTTGGAAACTGGTAATATTGTTTCCCTTCCGCGTAAGACAGGAAGAGCTGTTCTGATTTCCTCGTCTGCTTGGTTCTATCCAGGTAGAAGCGTAATTGACGGTGAACGTTTAAACAATGTAACTTCCGTTCAGACCTATTGGTATAGTGTGGGAAGAAAACAGGAAGATCGATGGTCTGATTCAGATTTTTTTCAGAGAGTACTTTGGGTAAAAAGGACAGATTAGTCCTAAGTGACACTCTATCTTTATGAAAAACAAGGTAAGGAGGGCGAACACAAAGGGCTTGAAGCTGTGATACCCTTCTCGCTGAAGTGATGGCTACTAAAAACAAAGTTTTCCAAGAGAGCAACTTTAATGAACAGGAAGCCGCAGGTTCAAAGGGAGGGAGAATTAAAGACGACAGCACCAAATTTAGGTCCCATGGTGGGGGAGGATCTTTTACCGGGGGCCTAAGTAAGAGGGTTCCTTTTAGAAAGGCTTTACAAAGTTTGTGTGACATAATGCTGGTCTCTGACAATCCAACATGAAAATTCACAATGGCTGCCAACTGAATTCTGATGGTGGCTGAAGAAGATCCCATTTGAAAAAGTTCTGCCAAAAAGTCTAAGACTGTATGGACAGGGGCTGTAAAAGGGTCAACTTGTTTTTCCCTTGCCCAAACAGAGAAACGCTTCCATTTGCTAGCATAAGTCTTTCTGGTAGTAGACTTGTGCGAAGCGAGGATGATGTCACGAACTGAATGAGAGATTGAGGGAAGCCTGGCTAGGGTTGGAAGTGGAGCAACCAAGCTGTGAGGTTGAGAGATTGGAGAGATTGATGCAGCCTGCCTGACTGATGTGTCAGAAGATCTGGCACTGGGTCCAGATGCCAGGGTTGATCTAGTAGATGACGTTGCAGGAATGGAAACCAAATTTGTCAAGGCCAGTAAGGGGCAACAAGGATCATTCTGGATCTCAAAACAGTTGCTTTCTGGATTAGCTGAGTAATTAAGGGAAAAGGGGGAAAAGCATACAGAAGACCCCGGGGCCAATCGTGGACTACAGCATCTCTGGGGGGAAGACCTGGGAGAGGGAAGAGGGTGAAGAAGTCTGGGCACTTGCTGTTTTGAGGGGTTGCAAAAAGATCGCAGTAAGGCTGACCCCACTTCCTGAAGATTTTTTCCGCTACTAGCTGGTTGAGAGACCACTCGTGGGGCATGAGAATGGCTCTGCTCAGCCTGTCCGCTATGACGTTGGACTTCCCGGGGATATGCGTTGCTACCAGAAACCATTGAGAAGAGGTTGCCCACTGCCACAGTCTGAGTGATTCTCGACATAGGGGGTAGGACCTGGTTCCGCCCTGCTTGTTGATGTACCACACTACAGACATATTGTCTGTCTGAATTGCAATAGTCCCAGTGGGTAGAGAGTCTTGAAGGGCCTGCAACGCTAAAAGTACCGCTCTCATTCCCAGGACATTTATGTGCAGGTGGCTTTCAAAAGGCTGCCATGTGCCCTGTACTGTCCTGCCCTGAAAATGCCCCCCCACCCGATCAGGGAGGCATCCGTTCTCACAGTAGCCACGGGAGGAGGAAGGACAAAGGGTCTGCCATGAAGAACTTGAGGGGAGACCAACCACCATGAAAGGTGTCTTTTGCATGACTGAGTGATTAGAATGCTGTGTGACATTGGAAGCTGTTGAAAGGACCACTGGGAAAACAGCATCCATTGCAGGATCCGCATGTGAAAACAAGCTAGGGGAAGTAATGTGATAGCTGCTGCCATGAGACCTAGGGTTTTTAGTACGAATCTGGCCTGGACTCTGCTCTCTTGTAGTAGGATTTGAACATGACCTCGAATGTCTGAAACCCTTTGTACAGGCAGTTTTGCGGACAGTTCGACAGTGTTTAAAATGGCGCCTATGAAGGTAATAGACTGACAAGGCAGACTTTTCAGAGTTTATAGAGATACCTAGCTTGTTGCAAATTTGGAGGGTATAATCTCTGGAATAGAGCAGCTGACACTTGGTGGTGGCAGTAAGGAGCCAGTCGTCTAAGTATGGAAACACCTGGAATCTTTTTCGTCTCAAGTGAGCCGCAACCACTGCCATGCATTTGGTAAACACCCCGGGGGCTGTGGTGAGGCCAAAGGGCAGGGCTCTGAATTGGTAGTGACTGGCTCCCATCTGGAAGCGGAGAAACCTCCTGGAGCGCCTGTTCATTTTGATATGCTAGTACACATCCTGAAGGTCTATAGAGCACATCCAATTGTCCTGACCCAGGAAGGGTAGAATGGACTGAAGCGTGACCATTCGGAATTTCGTTCTTTGAACAGACTTGTTCAGCCTGCTGAGATCCAAAATAGGTCTCCAGTCCCCTGTCTTTTTTGGTACCAAAAAGAACTTGGAGTAGACTCCGGATCCTTGTTGGTCTGCTGGGACTGGTTGGATGGCTCTTTTTTCTAGCAGCTTTGAACTTTCTAGTGCTGCTTGATCCCTTAGACCAGGTGGAATGTCTGGAAGGGGCCTTTTTGGCAGTTGAGGGGTATGAATAAAGGGGATTTTGTAACCCTCGGATATGATCGACCGTACCCAATTGTCTTGCGTGAGGGAATGCCAGGCTTCTGGGTACAGTGATAGTCTTCCCCCGACTGCTTCTGAAGGTGGACAGTCGGGCAGCTCCTCAGGGGTGCTGGAAGGGTTTGTCAGAGAAGGATTCTCTGCTACCCTGATTCTGCGGACCCCCTCTGTCCCTCGGGTGGCGTCTGTTATTGTTCCCTCCTCTGCCTCTGGAGGGAAGCTCACCACATGCGTCAGGCAGTACTCCCTGAGGTTTGCGGAACCACATTTTCCCACCTTTCTGACCCTTAGGTTATGGTCTAGAAGGGGTAGAAAAACAGACTCCTACGGCAGAGAGAGTCTTGCCTTCCTGCTCGCACCTGGTCAATGTATCCTTCACTTGAGGTCCAAACAAGGCAGAACCATCAAAGGGGGTGTTAGTGAAGGATGCCTTGAAGGGGTCAGCAAAATTGCAAAGCCGCATCCAGGCGTGTCTCCTTAGAGCGATGCCCATGCCTGCAGCCCTACCCTAGTTTAGGGTCCCCAGCTGGGAATTGATCTTTTCCTGAGACCCCACAGCTGATGGGTCCTGTAAGGTATCACCCAGTTCCTTGAGAAGGTCTCTCTGGAGACAGGTGAAATGGCACAAATAATTCAGCGACCACATAGCAAAGGCCGCTGAGGAAAACATCCACTTGCCATACCTGTCCATAGTCCTAGATTCCTTATTAGGAGGATGGACAGGTACTGAAGGGTCAGCCAACTCCTTTTTAGTGGCCGCCACCACCATGGCATCAACAGGGACGCCCTTAGTTAGAAACTGCTTGTCAAAAGGGGCTGTAATAAATTTTGTAGGCCTCCGGGAAGTTGGTTCAATAGTGTCCGGAGCCGCCCATGCCTTTCGAGCCACCACATCCATGAGCGGGTCGAAAGGCGGAGACACCCAGGAGGTGGAAGGGCGAGAACTGAACGCATCCAGGTACACCGACTCGTCCTAAGAAGGGTTAAGGGCAGACCAGTTTCCCCTCTGCTTAAGAATCTCCAGGATGTTAGAAAATGAGACATCCTCAGAGGGGGACCTTGGGGACCCTTCTGAGTCATCCAAGTCAGTGTCTGATGTGACTGACTCAGGGGAGTCTACATGCTTCCTCTTGCATTTTTTCTTTTGAGGGGGCTCCCCTGAAGAATCAGGGGAGGCCTCGGAAGAGGAGGATACGCCCAATGGGGCTACCTGTAGCATCGGATCTCCACGCTCGGGATCGAGAGAGTGGGTAGAGACTGAAGCAGGCACCATAGAGGGAGGAGCAGAAGGAGCCGACCGTGGAGCAGGCACAGGGGCCAGCACACTCCTCATGACCTCAAAGGTGCCCCTATCAGGCAGGGAAGGGGGTCCCCGCTCCGAAGAGACATGGACTCCTCCCGGCACCGAGAGGGATGTCTCCGAGGTCGATGGGGCCGAACTCACCTGCGCCGAAGCTCTGAGAGGGAGAACGGGGTCGGACAAGGGTCCGATGCCACTCGCCCCCTCGGTGCCGACGAGAGAGTCCCGGCGCCCGGATCCCTCCAAGGATGGAACCAAGGAAGAGATCGGAGCCGACGAGGGAGCCGAAAGGGGTGGTATCGGCTCCGACGTTCCTGACCCCTACAATCTCCGGCTCCGAACTCACAGGAAGAGTCGGAGGAGGAATCGAAGAGGGAGTAGTGAAAGCCACTGCCTGATGAGGAGGGCTATGCAACATTTGGGCCAGTGCCTGCGACTTAAGTAGTCTGCTAACCACCATCTCGAAGTCATGGTCCGACAGCCTGGAAGACCAAGAGGAATGGGACCTGTGACTCCACTCTGATAACAAGGGAGACTTCGGAGCCGAATGGACCGATTCCAGGGAAGGAGACCTGGAACGCTTCTTGCTCGAAGACGGCTCCGACAGCAGAGTCAGAGCCGACTGAGGCCTTGAATCATTGGTTCCGGCCAGAACCGATGCAGTGGTAGTAGTAGCACCGCTCGGCGACGGCTCTGAACATGGAGTCGACGGTTTGGCGGGCTTAGA
The DNA here is from genome assembly GCF_019279795.1 of Protopterus annectens. Classification (NCBI taxonomy): domain Eukaryota; kingdom Metazoa; phylum Chordata; order Ceratodontiformes; family Protopteridae; genus Protopterus; species Protopterus annectens. The sequence goes on along the minus strand of NC_056744.1, from coordinate 1,645,496,288 downwards.
AGGTTTACCCGATGAAGGCTTAGCCGGGGAACCTTCAGGCTTTAACAAGCCTCTCAAAATAAGTTTGTTTCTGCGTTCCTGCAGGAATCTTGGACTGAACGCATGGCAGACAGACCAAGAGCCCTGCAGGTGCAGGGGGCCCAAGCAATATACACAAGAAGCATGACCGTCTGTCAGAGACATCTTCTGACAGCACGAGTCACACTTCTTGAAGCCCGAGACCTTAGTGTCTTTAGACATCCTGAAAAAAAGGATGACTGGCAGACAAGGACAACTAAAGGAGGTCTAGTCACAATCAGCCAAACACACACACACAAAAAAGTTGTAACAGACCAGAATAATATAACAAAACCCCACACTTATTAATAAAATCTAACTAGGCACACACATACAACTACAGACAAATAAGTATGGAAGAGGATTGGCCAAGGGCCTAACTATTAGGTGAGGGGAAAAAACTGTATCAAAACTACCTAAGAGGGAATCCTAAACAGGGATCTAAAGGGTAGTAACTATAAAACACTATCGCTAATATTTTAACCCAAAAAGCTGACTAAAACCAAGAAAAAATATTAATACAACCTGAGCCGGCAAAAAGACGCAACCTCGTAGCTGAAGCGGCAAACGAGATCTGGGTATATCACGCCTAGCATTATGGGACATAGGATAGCCTCGAGCCAGTAAAAATAGCTCTCGAGCTTTAGTAATAGGCTGAGTCGGAGCCGAGGTTCGGCTCCGAACCCATACAGCAAGAATGAAGGCGAGATTGACAACTTAACATCTATGTTTGGGCTCCAACAGTTTGCCTAGCACTTAGTGCAGATGAGTGAGGTTACAAACTGTTAACAAGCTACTTCCTCTAGTACATGATTTGATTTCCTCAGCCTCCAACTGTCTTCTGTGCAACTCTGCCAAGTTAATTCACCAGACAATACTCCTGTGCTGCTCCTAAACAGGGACACTTCTGTCCAGTGGGTTGTCCCAGGCTGTTAGTAAATATGTTACACATTTGTCTTTTGAATTCCAACACATTTCACATAGCAACTAAATAGTGCTTCACTACATTCTATTTGATTTAAAATCCCAAAATGTATTTTGTAGTTGAATGGGTATCCAGATGCATTTTCACTAAATGGGAGTTTCAAGGGAAGAGAAGTTTACCGTGTCTCATGCTAAGTCTGTTTTCAATGTAAGAGTGTTTTATTTTGTTTAGAAAATGGCTGTCAAGTGTTTTTGCAGTAAAATTTTAAATAAAAGTTTTAAATAAAATCCAAATATCTGTGATAGCTATGGTATCTCGTAATGCACCAGATAATCTACCACCCTCCTTCCTCAAACAATCTGCTGAAACCATCGCCTACCCTGTATCTATTCTAATAAACAGATCTATACAGGAATCATATGTCCCAAACATCTGGCGCCAAGCATATATCATTCCACTTCACAGAGGCGGTAAAAATATAGACACAACCACCTTCAGACCTATAGCCATACTCTTCCCCCTCTCAAAAATACTTGAAAAAAAATATCCATGCACAAATAATGCAACATCTAAACCTAAACAAACTTCTCTCCCACACCCAACACGGCTTCTGTCCCGGCCACAGTACCATCACTGCCCTCCTTTCCTTTCTAGAGACTAACAGCCTAGCTCATGATAATGGCAAATATCTATAATCGCTATTCTTAGACCTTTCAAAAGCATTCAACACCATCTCCCATCCCTTACTTCTATCCCAGCTCTCATCCTTACATCTCTCTCCCTCCATCCTTGCTTGGTTCACCAGCTACCTATCCAACTGCCAACAAGCCATCCAGTGGAAAGAATCTACCTCTCCTTTCCTACCCACACCCACCGGGGTCCCTCAAGATTCTGTTCTAGGTCCTCTACTCTTTAACATATTTATCAACAATTTCCACCTCTCCATCCCTGACACCTCCATCATTCAATATGCACACGACTCCAGCATCATCTCCTCTTCCTCCTCCCCCTCTGAACTACTAATAAAAACCCAGCATGCCTTTTCCAAAACCGAATCTTGGATGAAAGCCAATCATCTTGCCCTAAATGCCTCCAAAACAAAACTAATGATCTTTACCCTTACTAGAAATTCCACTTTAGACAGAAACCTGTTCTGCATTACAAGCCACAATAAAACTCCACTAGAAATAGTCCCCTCAACCAAACTGCTAGGAATCATTATTGATGAAAACCTAAAGTTTGACTCCCACATATACTACTCTGCTATCAAAAAAACTCATCAGAAGATTGGTCTCCTATACAGACACAGTCGCTATCTTAGCCCCTCCACCTGACAAACATTTGCAACTACCTTCCTCCTCCTATCTCTCATGTACGGCACTCCACCATATACCAATCTCCAACTAGGCCTGCTCTCCAAACTAGAAGCCTGTTAGCACAAAATTAGCAAATTCGCTACCAACTCCAAAAGTTTGTCTCATCACTGCCACTCACTACTCAACCTCAAATGGCTCGAACACCCCAACTACCTTAGATATTCACAACTCACCACTACTCACAAGCTCATCTTCAAACCTTCCGAATGTCCATCCCTAGCCACAGCACTAACACCCTACACCCCCCCCGCTCCCTAAGATCACAGAACCAAAACCTGCTTCAAGTACACAAACCCTCTCATCCCCCAGGTCAACTACAACTATCCTGCACAATAGCCAAACTTTGGAACTCTCTTCCCTCTCACCTACGCAACATACCTAACCATAAAAACTTCAAAAGCCAGCTCTTCATACATCTATCCTCCAAATGGGAATGTCCCTCTCATGCTCCTACCTAAATTACTTCCTTAACCGATTGTTTTCCTACTCTCCTTTGTTGTCTCTTACATGAATATATAATTGGGCTTTTTTTCTGTCAATCTGGATTAAACATGAATAATATGTTTTCCAATTCTACTAATGTTACCTAATGCATTGAACTGAATATTGTACAATAAGTGTTGTAATGTAACCTTACATATATGTAAATGTAATGTATGTTTCTTGTGGAGCTTTTCTCCCCGGGCCTCCACTGAAAACGGGCCAACTCGACCCAGTGGACTATCCCGGTCAACAAATGCAAATAAATAAATAAATAAAATGTGCAATGTTAGGTTGGAACAGTGTTTTATGGTAATTGAGGAAAGACAGCCAATTAATGTGATATTGGTATGGTTGGTGGAAGCTTGGTTCATTGCCCTGCATTGGGCCCCATTTGACCACAGTTCAAATTCATTCAGTTTGAAGGTGTACACTGCAACAATACACCATTAGTGGCCATTCACGTTGGTCAGACCTATATTGAGCGATGTTACAGGAGATAAATATTACCCATGACAGGGAAGACATGGAAACATGTAAGCCCCCACCCAAAAAACAATATGGTAATAGTTATGAATTTTTATATGACTTGAGGGCTCATCAACAAAAGCTGCTGCAGCATCTATATTGTCTTTAATTGTTTTGCTTTATTTATTGTACTAAAGGATGACTTAATTTATGAATAGGCCTATACGTTTGCATTTTAGTAATATATATTTTGCAGTACCTTCATTACAGCCGCCAGCAACAGCAAAGGGGTTGACATTACCTATGAATCAATGGATCTGTCAGGTCATATAGTCTGCATTATTTAAAGTAATGATCAGAACCGTCTGAGCTTCAGCATCTACTATAAAGTCATTGCTGCATATTAGTTTGATATAGCCTCCTCTACAAGACCAGATTGCAAAGGATTTATGCATTCAATTCAAAGCTGCTGCTCTGTCTGACAGTTAGAACAGCGAGCAAAAGTTCTGACTTCTTAATGAGCTGCTTCCTGTGCCAAGGGTGTAGGGCTTGAATATTTTCACCTTCATTTATCTACTGTGTGAACTTAAGCAAGTCACTTAATCAGATTATGCTTCGGGGCATTCGGGTATTTGGGCTAGGCTACTTAATGGTCTCCAGGACTGCATGCCTAATAATATGAACCTGTGGCTGTTTTGTCAGCCATTCCCTACTGCATAGCTGATCTAGTTCAGGAAATGCCATGGTAATATCATTAGCACAATTTTTAATGCAACATAAAACATTTATTCTTCAAGGGCAGCAGGCGTTGCATTTGTAGATGTAGATGCATTAAAATCAGAGTTGTTTGCCCACAATATTGTCATTAGTAATACTTCTGTTTAATACAGATTTATTCAGATAACTTTTACTTCAACAGATATTGCACATATTTGCTTAGCATATGTTATCAGGTGGTTAATATTTCTTATGCTCTCACCATCTTATTTTTCCCTTTTTTCTCTCCTTTTCTCTAACTTCTCTCTTTATTTATTTTTATTCTTTATCTCCTTCTGCCTTCGTTGAAGGTTGGACGTCGGGCTGGCAACTCGACACCATAAAAACCAACTGCCAATCATTAGCGGACCGGAGTTCCGCTGTGGCAACCCCTAACCGGGAAAAGCCGAAAGACAAACAACAACATTCATCTCCTTTTTCTTCTTCTTCTTTTCTCTTCTTTCTCTTACTCTTCCTTGTCTATACTTTCAATCTTGCTTCCTTCTATGTTCTAACATAATCTCTTTCACTCTTCTATGTTATACATTTTTCTGCATATATCTTTTATACTTGTTCACTGTCACAATATTGTTGCTATTAATATTGCACTTATCTAATATTTTTCGAAAATGTTAAGTAAATTATTTATTATCAGTATTATTGTTATTATTATTATTTTTATTATTAATATTATTAGTATTGTTATTCTTGTTTGTATTGTGGAGCTTTTCTCTCTGGGCCACCATTGAAAATGGACTTCTTGTCTAGTCTGACCTTCCCGGTAAACAAATGTCAAATAAATAAATAAATAAAGCTGGGTATCATGGTGTGATGCGCAGTTTCATGTGGTTCATCCAAAACCACAATAAAGTACATGCAATTTGTTTCTTCATAGCAATAAGGGGTCTACATAGTCAATAAAGTGGACACAAGTGCAGATGGGGGTAGTTGACTCTCTGTGGATGAACCTTATACTCTTATCATTGTTTTTAAACAGTGTTTGGTATGCCTGTGGATGAAAATGGCTGACCATGCAGAGTTGATAGAATTAAAAAGTCATCAATCTTTCTCTTTGCAGACAAGTGTGTGTTTGAAAAAACAAACAGGAATATTTTACTTTGGCCATTTTTATCACAATCAAAATGTAATGCATACACAGTCAATAAAGTGGTGTCATCGATGAGTATGGATATCAGTGGATTATAATGGCATCAGCTTCAGTGGGCTTTTTATTGATGAAATGTTCTGAAATGGGTACTTTTTTCATTATTTGTTAATACATTTTGTTTCACTGCTTACTGGAAAAAAATGTTCAAAACTACAAATTTAAAGCACTCTAACAAATGGTGCTACATTAAACAAGAAATATAACTTAAAACAATCAGGAAGGCGAATGCAAAAGAACACATGCATTTATGCATGGTACGAAAATGTGTCCTGGGAGCTCATGATTTGAAAACAGCCTAGGGCCCAAGGCACATTTCATCTGCCACTGCTAATCAGGAAAGGATAACTATGCCTCTAAGCATATGATAACAGATAGGTGTACTCACCCATGTGCCTGGAATGGAGGGAAAATCTCCTCCAGTACTGGAGACTATTCTTCTGAAATAACTCCTGTGTTGTGGATAAAAAGACAGAAATAATTGCTGCACAGTCCACAATGGTAGGATAGTGAAAAAGTGTATAGACAAATACTCATATCATGCTTACAGTACATCTCTGGTGCTCTCAGTTTGCTATCTTCTTCCCATCAGCTAAAAGCTTCTGATTTAACCTCAGGTCACTATAGTGTTGCCTGCACTACTCATTAGTGCAATAATTGCCTGTGGCATCAGTAACTGTCCTGGCAAGACAGTAGCAGGCATCCACCTTACTCTGGAGAACCTCACAGTAGTCCACAAGCAGACTCTCATGGTGGTCTGTGCTTAGGAAAGAAAATGAAGATCTTGGTCTCCACAGATTCACCCTGCCTGAAACAGTGCCACTCGAAGCCTTGGTGATACTGTGAATGTCACACCACAGAATCATGCCTGGTATCTCATGGTTGCCCCATCTTCATATTCAGAAAATTGGCATTCAAATTAGGCTAACATAGTAACATGAGCTGTGGCAGGGTGTGAAGTATACAGTGCCATTTTGGCTATGTGGTAAACAAGACTGGAAGGTGTGATATATGACCAACACCTTGTGCCTTCTACCATTTTGTCAAATTACTACATTGTCAGTGCTCTTCAGTACCTTAACAGTCAGCAGGGTTACAACATGAAATATGAGGACCTCTTTCTGACGCTAAACTACCCATGTATGATCACTGCATAATGCTATGTAAACCTATACATGGGACTCTGCCTCCAACTAAAGTGTAGAAAATGAGCAATTCAAAAACATTCATGACCTGAGCCCTCATCTGCATATAGACTGGACGGAAAGGCCAAAATTTATGTGATATAAGCCCCAGTGGCTGGATATAACCTCACTGCTCTACAGAAGATGTGAAGCATTAATGAGAAACCCTAAACACCTGTGGTAAGTAGCTTTGAGGGAAGAAAAAAAGTAGTGCTAACTGCTGAAGGTAGCATATACCTTTTACTCAAATTTGCTTTGCTGTAGTGTTTGTCCAAAGTGATATTTGGGCTAAACTGTTTAAACAGGTTGTTAGTGTACAGATAAAATTGTTTAAGAATGAAGTACTGGGGAAACCTAGGAAGACATATTGAAAGTACTGACAAATATCATAGCCCACAGAAATCCATACAGGCAGCATTTAACAGCACCATGTTATTTTAGTATTGCTGCACAAGGACAGTCAACTATGTACAGTAGTTTTTTACCATACACTAGTGGAGTTTAATGCTGTTTTTCACGGAGTTGCATCATACATGTGATTTGTGGCCAAGGGAAGGGTAGGCATGCATAACAATGTTGCTTATGCAGGTATACACACAATGTTAGGTATTTTTTGAGCAGTATACTGCAATTTCCTAAAATGGTCTGAATTATGTGGTGGCATAAGAAATGACGGGACTGCAGACACAATGTTGCCATGTTGCCATATGTCAGACTACCATGTCTTCTAGCAACCCAGTGTCTGTTACTGCTTCCATTTTGTATAGGGGAAACATGCTGTTTGGCCTGGTGAAGCTTAACTAATGTTGCCATTGCACTATATAGTTGTGTGTGTTACTTGTGGGGGGGAGGGGGGTTGCAGAAGTATGTGTAGTATACATGGTTACCCACCTGTGGCAAAGTTCTAAGTGCAATTATATGCAGAATAAGGGCACAGTCAGAGCAACAGAGTACAGGTACTCACTGAGCAGATATTATATACTGACATATAGTCACAAATCATATTTTCTCCATGCAGCATTATGCATGTCAAAGGGAAGACTCAAATAAGAAGCCATCTGTCTCCATGGCTGACAGATGAACACTAATTGCACCTACTGTGACCATACTTGGCAGGAATTTGTAGGAGACTTAAATTCTGTCAGTGGCCAGAACCGAAATTATGACCAGGTCAGATAAAGGGCTACCAACAATATTTGTGATGCTCAAAACCCTGCTGCCGGCCTTGCGCTCAAGGGCAGAGCAATGGGAGGTGGACTATCAGTTGAACTAACTCCAATGGAAATGGAGGAGTTTTTACTACTCTGTGGTGCAAAAGAATTGGTCAATTTGCATCTCCATGATGTTGTGTTACACCTTGGAGCTGCAGTGCACCTCTAAAGTGTATATTGGGGATGTGCCAGGTACGTTGTATTGCATAGGCATGTCATAAAATGTCTACGCCATTTGCTGCTGCTGCTGCTGTGCACGAGAGTGAAATTATGTCTGTTTAGTTATTTAGGTACATCAGGACTGCAAGGGGAAAGAGCACCTACACAAGGTAAGACTATCATTTCCATGACTGTCACTATGGATGTGCTTTTAACTTCTGCACAGGGAATAAAATAAAGGTGATGAGTTATACTGGAAATTCTGCTTTGTATCTGGCTCTACCACCATGGATATGCCACTGCCTGATATCAGAGCTGAGTCTGACTCTGATAATGATGGCAATGAGCAACTCAAACAGTCAGGCTACATAATGGCATCACTGGATACAGGGAGTATACACTCTAGATGTCTTACCCATTGCAGGGGAATGGCCTCTAGGCCTGTGGACACCACCCATGATATGCAATATACAGACTACAAAAAAGAGAGTAGGTTGGTGGTTACTCAAGCAGTAGTCTCTCAATGTGGCTCTAACCTCAGTGTTTGCACCCATGCTCCATAGTGGGTGGTGATAACCATGTGGGTGTGGCTCTAGATGTCATAGATACCATGTTGCCCTGGAAGTGGCTATGTCAATGTCTGCAATCCAGAGAATGTGCACGGCCATCACTGAGGTCCAGGGCAACAATGTGCCTGTCTTTGTGGACATGGTAATGTGGCTTGCACGGTGTAAGTAATGTCCTATAATGCAGGACCTTCCATGCCAGCTATGTACCACAAAGCAGCTCCACCTTTGGCTCCAGTGAAGGTGCCCAGTAAAGTCCTGGGGTGCCTCAGTCATGGATATAAAGTGCCACCAATTACACATCAACATGGTGGAGCTTACAAATAGGAGAGGGCATCAGCTAGAACATGGTGCTCACACCAGTGCCACTTCTGTAGAGGTCATAACTGACCATGCACGCCCACCCATGGCCAAAGCCATGATACTACCTGTGGGACTCCTATAAGAAGCCTTTCCCATGGACAGGAATGTGGGGCCTTTATTTCAATGTAGGTGCACTCTATGACTTCAAACATCACACTGACTCTTAAACCAATAACCAATGGGAACTTCAGCTAGAACACTCTGAAGGATATGTCACACTGCAGTAAAAATACTTCAGTAAAGCCACTTCATGCAGTAAAAACACTTTGTTAAACACTTCTTCCTTACGTGGAGGCAAACAAAAAAAATTATACGAACTTTATCCAAAATTAAAAGCCAAGGCAACCAGCTCCTTAATTCAAAGACACTTTTATTCAAACACCATAAAATAGCAAAGAAATATTAAAAACCTAAGCACCTTCATTGATAACAATCAGGACTTCTATGACCTCCTACATCTCAAGGAATTGGGCTCTATCATAAACAATTCACATGATGTTGACTCTCTCTTCTGTAGTACATGGAAACCACATATGTACCCCCACATGATGCAGTATGGCAATGACAAACTGATAGATTATTCTAGAAGCAGATGCCCCCGATACCCTACTGTGTCCTCTGATGTTCACTGAAAGGTGTCTGTAGCGAGATTTCATAAAGCCACACATATTTCAATATCCACAGGGATAGGTAATCCATGACTCCCATGAGGCTACTTATACCAGCTCCTGTATGGTGTCCCTATCTATGCAGTGGCAGTCTAGAATGACAGAGTTGAGGGCCATGAAATGTTAATTTCATTTGGATGACACAGCACATCCAATGGTGATGACATATGCCACAGTGGTTAACAGTGTCAATAATAGCCTGCTACATATACACATATTCACTAAAACTGCTACAACTCCTATTTCCTCTACTCCCCTGTATGTACACCAGGATTTTACAGTGGTCGGTAGCACACAGTGAACTTTGCTTGCTTCTGAATTATACCTTGATCTTGTTTTCTGTCATTTGCATACATGGAGATTTCATTTTAATAAAGTTGTTCTTTATCATGTTATTATACCACCATTAGCATAAACTGTGAGCAGCTATGTTGCCCAACCTCCCCACTTGTACTGAGTGTGTCTCTGAATCACACACACCATGCAGTGTGGTCTCTCATCAGCCACAACTGCTTAGAATAATGTGGCCAGTGTTTCTGAATCCCACGTGTACCTTTTCTAATGTGCTTATATTTCTGCTTCAATTTGTCTCTCTTGATTTTCAGTCTTGTGTTCCTGAGTAGGTTTCCACAAGTCTATGGGAAATGGAAAGCTTTTGTGTTACTCAGCATTTAATTTTTATGTTAATTTGATGCCCAGATTTTTGGATGGCTTTACCTACTTTTCAAGAGCCTTTATACCTGTTTTCAGTGTCTGCCCGTTAAGAGGTGTGATGGTGCACAATATGTGAATTATATGTGTGCAGCACACCTTTCAACCTCTCAAAACAAGAAATCTGGACAAAGCCTAAAATAATGGGGTAATAGATGCACAAAATAGGGACAGATTTTAAATATTTTTCTTACAAACTTAAAAATTTGCTAGAATAACAGGATTTGTATTAGCATGCAGCTTCTGAAGGATATGAAGTCTGAAAGTCAAATGTCTGTCTTTATTTAGTGACTTCACTCTTCAGAGATTTGCCAGAAAACCACATATTTTATGGGGAACAAACCAAAAATATGAGGCAAAAATCTGGACATTCTGTGAAATTCTAGACAGATGAGAGGTATGGTGTATAGAATGAGAGACGTAGTACATATATCCTGAAATGCACCATAATTCATGCACAGAATACATCATTTTCCTAAGCACAATTCACAGTTCTTGTACTATACTCTTTCTTACATGTACTCTAGTCACTGGACCGTGTACCTCTCACAATGTATTCCACCACTCAACCAGCATTAATTTGCATGGGCTGCAAACTACTGTCTTGGGACCTCACACAATACACATTTCAGTCAATGTATTATTATTATTATTATTATTATTATTATTATTATTATTATTGTTTACTGCAAAACTTACTGATTCTCTCACCTTTAGCAGAGATTTTGTCTTTGTCATTTAAATCTTGCATGACTGGGTCAGAAACAACTCAGACACCCCAATGTTTTGCACTAAAACTGGTGTACTGCCACAGTGACAGCCTGGTGCGCTGTGTATGGCGAGGTAACCTACCGTAACTTTCAGAATGGCTTTGACAAGCTTCAGGTTTTATCAGAATTATTTTCCAGAAAAGCTTGATATTTGTGTGCAGTCAACAACTGTTATCTATTCCAGAACAGATTTCAATCCTCTCCTAGTAAACTAAGTAATTTCATAATATTACTTATCCTACATGGTCAAGGTAAAAACCTCCATTTGTTTCCTAATGCATTTTTTTCATCTTCTGTCAGACATCTCAAACTACTTGCTTAAGATATAACTTTTTTATTTAGCTGCGACACTAAAAAATACACACACACACACACACACACACACACACACACACACACACACACACACACACACACACACACACACTCATATATATCATTGCTTTAAAATTATTATTCAACATTAGTTTACATTCTAAACACAAAAATGTGTGATTAATTTATTTGCATTCCAATCTATCATAGCAAAATGGTGCATTTTTCACAACAGAAAATGTATCATTCCTCCACATTTTTAAATTGTGATTAGACAGTATGAAATAACTGACCACAATAAAACATAATGCACAAACGTTGCTGGTATCAGAATTCATTAAGATATGGTTATTGCGTACATGCCTTGATTGCACATTTGCAAAACACTGATAACTATACAGAAACTGTAATGAGTATGTCATGTACCTTTACTCACAGATGAATGCTGTGTCCAGCTGGTATGCACATGTATGACTGCAGGTGCATGAATGCATGGACATAACAATGCTTACCTGTGCTACACAACAGCTAAAAGAGCTCTTGTGCTACACAGGATGACTTTATACTTTCTGCTCCTCTGATCCTCTTAAATGCCTTGACTTCCACTTGATGATGTTGAATCAGAAATCTAACACTGACACAAATTAGCACACACATCAGTAATGGCTTCTATAGTTCTGATCAATGGGAGGAGATAAAATACACTCCTTACCAAGATAAGAATCCGTCATATTTGTGTACGTGGATGAGGCATTAATGAAAACGCTGTGCTTGTCTCCTTGGTATTCAAAAATTCCACCTGACCACTGATATGCTCCAACAGCTCCTAGTACAGTTGCATCCTATGAAAACATATGCAACACATCAGGTTATGCCTACTTGGTCTTTAGACTTCTTATTACTGCGAATGCAGATGAGATGTGTTTTCATAAATAACTGTCTGAAAATCTTCTTTTATTTCCTAGGCATTTTCTGACATATTTTGGGATATTTTTCAAAATGTAATTCTGCGTTTATTACAAATAAATATTCAGTACATTTGCTCCATATTTGAGTGCTGTTAGACATATGGTGAAAAGTAATTCCATCATATACTAATATAAAAAAAATACAAAAGCACAGGTGCATGGTATATTTTAACTCAGAACACAATGACCTTAAAAGTACTTAAATGGGGCAAAAGGTGTGGGAAAAAGGTTGCTTGGAGGGCATTAGCTCAAGAAAAACAATTTTTAATCATTTTTGCCACTAATAATTTGTTTTCTTGATATAACAGAATTTGACTTCTATATGTAGCCCTGGATACGCTGTTATTTTTATAAATAATACTGGTTTATGAAAAGGCTGCACTTAAAAAAATCATTCCACTGAAATTAGACGTGTGTTTTTTTATATGAGCTACTCATCTTGTACTGCTTTGCAGTTAAATATGGATTTTTATTTGACATGAGCATGGAGGTGTGTTACTAAAATAATGTGAAAACGTCAGCTTGTATGTAATTATATACATTTACATTATATACTGATGCGACTCAGCGTATCCTTCTCTGTGCCTATGTCTCCTCTCTACTTCAGTACTGACATGAAAGCAAAACAGCAAAACTTAATTCAACTAACTGAGTCATGGCATCCTGAAACCAAGCAAAGTGAACTGGAGGTACTGAATGAAAAAAAATGCCAACCCAAAAAGTTTATGAGCAAAGATATTATTTTCATCTATTCCTAAAAGTGTCTGCAATCATCACACTTGATACTTAGTGCTTCTTCAAACAATTAAATAAATACATAAATGTATATGTTTTTAGGTAGTTACTAGGTAATCCGTCATCAGACAAGGACCCACTTGACCAGTAACTCCCAACATAAGAAATACTTAATCCTTCAGGGAGGGTTACACAAGTTTGACCCAGGGAACGTTTCTGAGTGAACAGGAACCAATGTGTATAGAAATAATATGTGTCATTAAGAAATAATTAGAGTAAACAGAATAGTTGAACTGCATGTTTCCTTTTGGAAATAAAGACAATGCTTGCAACATTATCTATGATCTGACATGTCCCCCGACATTCCTTATGAATTTATTTATTTTACATTTGTTAACCGGGATAGTCTGACTGGACACAGGTCCATTTTCAGCAGAGGCCCGGGGAGAAATGCTCCACAGGTGGATAGTTGCATAAGTTAAACAGTAGCAGTTTTATACAGTCACATATAGATAGATACCAGTACAGAATTATAGGATTACATGCATACTTAAAAACTTGGAATACATACATACTTAAAACTTAACATTGTTAGTTTTCTTGTTCGAACTTAGACATTTTTAGTGGTACAAGGCTGAAAAAGGTAGCATGTGATTCAGTAGTACAATACATATGAAAATGATAGTCTCAAAAGTCTGAAACACTGACTATTTTACAGATAGCCAGGTAGTGAAGAGAGTGGTGAGCTGGTTAGTCAGGGTTGGTACAGGGGCACAGCCAGTGACTTTTTAGGAATTTTTTGAGAGATGTTTTAAATTGGTTAATAGACTGGATTGCCCTAAGTTTGGCAGGGAGCCGATTCCAGATTGTTCCAACAGAGTTGCAAAATAAAGAGTCACCTGTTGAGTTTTTAGAGTTAACAGTTTGTGCCAGCATTTTGTCAGAAGAGCGGAGAGTTTTTAGGTTACTGTATGGGGTAATTATATTTTTGAGTATGGGCATGCTTTCGGGCTGATGGAGGACTTTGTGGGCTATTATTAATTGATTATACTGGATTTGAGAAGGAAACTCTAGCCAGCCTAGAGATTGTAGGTTAATACAGTGGTGGGTTCTATATGCCGAGCCTGTGGCAAATCTGGCTATGTTATTGTAGCAGCTATTCAGTTTATTGAGGTTAGATTTACTCAGGTTTGTATAGATAGGGGTGGCATAAAGAGGGGTTGAGAGTAAATGTGCTCGGGCAATAACTGTCCTAGCACTTGAGGATAGAAATGCCTTAATCCTATATACAGATCCTAGCTTTTTGTTGACTGTTTTAATGGTTTTCTCGATGTGAGTGTCAAACTTAAGGTTATTGTCAACAATTACACCTAATAGTTTTTGTATTACCTTCTGGGGAAATTATTGTGCCATTATTAGATGTTATGGTAAATGATGGGAGTGTAGCTTTCCAGGTGGGGGTGAAGAGTAGCAGTTTTGTTTTATTTGGATTCAATAGAAGACGCCTGTCAGTGAGCCAGTTTTCTACTACATTGAAAGTACTTTGGGTTAAGGTCTGCAGGTCTAACAGGGAGGTGGCAGAACAGATTAGGGTAGAATCATCTGCATACTGAATGCAGGTTACTTTGGGAATGACTGTATAAAGATCATTAATGAAGATGGAAAATAGGAGAGGTCCTAGTATAGACCCTTGAGGAACTCCAAGGGTGACTGGCAGTAGGGAGGAAAGGCTATTGTTCCATAGCGCAGCTTGTTGTCTGCCACTTAGGTAGGACTGAAACCAGTGTATTGCTAGGCTGTCTATGGCAAGAGGTTTTAGTGTTTGAATGAGTAGCTGGTAGTTTACCATATCAAATGCCTTAGATAGGTCAAGAAAGAAGGCGGAGGAGAGCGTATTATTATTATTATTATTATTATTATTATGGATTTGATTTATTGTCTGAGAGAAGGATAGAAGGGCTGTGGTGGTACTATGGTGGGGTCTAAATCCATGCTGGGAGGGAGCTAGGAGATTGTGCAAACTGATGTAATGAAGGAGCTGCTTGTGGATACATTTTTCCATAATCTTAGCCAGAGGGGAAAGAATGGCGATCGGACGGTAATTTGATAGATCAATGGCGATACCCCCTTTATAGAGAGGAATTATGTGGGAAATTTTCCAGATGGAGTGGATATATGCTTCAGAGATGGTTCTGTTAATTAATATTGAGATGGGATATGCTATTGCATTTGCAGCCTTTTGAAGATATTCAGCCGGGACTAGGTCTGCTGAAAGGGTGGTGGGTTTCAGTTTCTTGATTAAGGATCGGATAAGTGCTGTTGGTACAGGTTGAAAGTTAAAGGATGGGTGGGTATTGGATATGGGGTCAATAGGGTCTATGTTATTGGGGCCTAGTTGGTTGGCAAGGGATTGTATAGTTTCTGTAAAGAAGGTGTTGAAGGTGTTGGGAATATTTTCTGGAGGTTTCTGGAGGACAGACGCAGGGTTAGGGGTAGTAGTAGTATTACCTGGATGGAGAAGATTGTTTAAGCTGGACCAAAATTTTTGTGGTCGATTTTGATGTTTATGTTGCAGGTTACAGTAATAGTCTTTTTTGTCTAACATTGTAGACTTCTTAGTATCATTTCTTAGCTGTTTATATACTAGTTGATCCTTAGGGTTTTTATTGGTTTTCCAAGAGGACCAGGCTTTATTTCTATTCATGACTTTTTGTCTAGTTTCTTTGGACAGCCATGGTGCTACTTTTTTCTTTGTTCTGATGGTCCGGTGGGTGCAGGATTGTTAAGGATTGTAAGAAATGTGAAGTTAAAGTGTGATACTGCAGTTGGTACAGAGGATTACGGAGTTGTTAATAAACTGTTTCCTGTGGTCCAGAATTTGATTCCCTCAGCCTCCACTGCTTAGCTGTGTGACTCTAAGAAATCATGTAACCCAGCAGCACCCCCAGGCTGAGACTGTACAGCTGCATTTGGCTGAGTATATTGCTAGATCCACTAGTACAACCGTTAAGGAGAAGAAAGTTTGCTGAGAGGGATGCCAGGGGGTTGGTACCAAGATGGCATGGGTTATACTGCTATGCATTTCAGAAAAAAGTTGCAGCCCTTACATTTCATGTTGTATGTATCAGATGTCAGTTACTTATTCTGCTACTCTTGCTGAGCTATATTTGTATATTACCACATTTCATCTTTCACTTGCAAGAACTAATCATACTCCTTGCATTCCTGACTTAAACAACAAATTTAAGGACTACTTACAGGAGCTAAAATGGCACTGAAACCTTCTTGACTCATTTCAGTTTGAAATGATGTAACGTTCTGCAATTCTTGAGAGCCTGTAAACAGGAGAGAGAGAAAGAGTCAATATAAGCAGCACCTCTGTGTAATTATAATAAGTAAATATAGTAGATGTTTTTTTACCTGCAGATGTATAAGACTGCATGTGTGTGTGTGTGTGTGTATATATATATATATATATATATATATATATATATATATATATATATATATATATATATATATATATATATATATGGGTCCTGTACAGAACGCCAACTCACAATGCCGACACCCATATGGCCGATGTCATATGGTTGACGTTCAGAATATTGACAATGGGAAAATGCTATCTCCCAATAGTGCGGAATGGAAAAATTTTAATTCTTGCACTGTAGTGCGATCTCAGAGTTGGTAATTAAAGATACAGGGATGTGGGGGGCAAAGTTCTTGTGCTGTTGATATTGTGATTGTCGACCATTGTCGGCCATATGGGTGACGGTGTTTTGGGCTGTATATACACACACTTCAGCATTCGATTATGTCAGGTTTCGGTTTTCAGTCTCATGTAAATGAACGCCGCTGTTCTGATCTTCATTTCTTAAAGTAGATCCATATGTATATATAGGTCCCTGACAAAAAATGGAGCACAAAAAAGTGGATGTTAGAACATCGGGCCCAGACACTGAGAAAACCTGGAACCTTGAATGGTATGTTACAAATACAAAATCACTTTTTTGCAGGGGCTAATCCCCCTGTGCCCCCATGTGGGGGTCTGCACCTCCTCCCCCCTTGTTAATTATATATACCAAATCTGAGATCACACTACAGTGGGGAAGGGAGCAACCCCCCATTCCACTATGTACTTTGATCCCATACAATAACGATCTATGCCATTTGAGCTTCTGTTTATTTTTGAATATCTGGGCTCGATGTTTTAACATTTCCTCTTTTGCGCATTCAATCTTTCATCAGGGATGTTCGTGTGTATATACAGATATATATATATATATATACACACACACACACACACACACACACATATATATATATATATATATATATATATATATATATATATATATATATATGTGTATTTTACTATCCTCAGTGATTTGCCAGAAATACATACATTTTACAACAGGTCAAAACATAAGGCACTGTGCACTTTTATAATATTACAGCACAATGTACATAGCTCACAATGATTCCTGCAGTTATCTAGGCTCACAGTATAGCAGCACTGTGCACATTGCAATTTTACAGAGCAACATACAAAGCTCACAATGATTTCTACAGTTATATAGGCTCACAGTATAGCATTACTTTGCACCTTACAACATTACAGCACAGAGTGCACAGCTCACACCCATTGCTTCAGTTTCCTATGCTCAAGTATAGCAGCACTGTGCACCTTACAACATTATAGTACATTATACACAGCTCACAATGATTCCTACAGTTACCTAGGCTCAAACTATAGCAGCACTGCACACTTTACAACATTGCAGCACAAAGTACACAGCTCACAATGATTCCCACAGTTACCTAGGCTCACACTATAGCAGCAATGTGCACCTTACAACTTTACAGCAAAATGTACACAGCTCACGATTCCTACAGTTACCTAAGCTCACACTATAGCAGCTCTATGTATCTTACAACATTGCAGCACAATGCACATAGCTCGCAATGATTCCTACAATTACCTAGGCTCACAGTATAGCATCCCTTTATACCTTACAACATTATAGCAAAGTGTGTACAACTCACAGCCATTCCTGCAGTTACCTAGGCTCACAGTATAGCAGCACTGTGAAACTTACATTACAGCACAATGTGCATAGCTCACAATGATTCCTACAGTTACAGATGCTTACAGTATAGCATCACTTTTCACCTCACAGCATTTCCTATTGTTACGTAGGCTCACAGTACAGCAGCACTGCACACCTTACAACATTACAACAGAGTGTGCACAGCTCACAGCCATTCCTACAGTTACCTAGGCTCACACTATAGCAGTACTGTGCACCTTACAACATTACAGCACAACGTACACATCTCACAATCATTCCTATAGTTAGCTAAGCTCAAAATATAGCAGCACTGTGCACCTTATAACATTACAGAACAATGTACACAGCTCTCACCCATTCCTATGGTTACCTAGGTTCAAATTGTATCATCACTGTGTAGCTTAGAGTATTACGGCACAACATACACATTTCTCAACCATTCCTATGATTACCTAGGCTCATAGTATAACAGCACTGTGGACCTCACAACATTACAACACAAAGTACACAGCTAACATATTTTCCTAAAGTTAACTAGGCTCAGAATAAAGCAGAACTGTGTACCTTATAACATTACAGCAGAGTGTACACAGTTCACAGCCATTCCTATGCTTAGCTATGATCACATCATAGCAGAACTGTGCACCTTACAACATTACAGCACAATGTACATAGCAGTCAGCCATTCTGTGGTTACGTAGGCTCACAGTATAGTAGCACTGTGCACCTTACAACATTACAGCACAATGCACACAGCTCACAGCCAATCCTATTACCTAGGCTTACAACACAGCATTACTGTGCATCTTATGATATTACAATAGACTGCACACATTCCACAGCTATTCTTATAGTTAACTAGAGTCACAACATAGCAGAAATGTCACTTACATTATAGAATACTGCACACAGCTAACAGACATTCCTATGGTTACCTAGGCTCACAGTACTGCATCAATGTGCACCTTACAAAATTACTGCACAATGTAAACAGCTTGCAGCCATTTCTATAATTGCCTAGGCTTACAACACTGCATCACTGCACCTTACAATATTACAGTAGTGTACACAGCTCACAGCCAATCCAATAGTTACCTAGGCTCACATTATACCATCACTGTGCACCTTACAACATTACAGCAGAGTGTACAGAGCTCAGAGCCATTCCTATTGTTACCTAGGTTATATCATTGCAGCACTTTGTACCCTACTATATTATGGTACAATGCAAACATCTGTCAGCCATTCCTGTGGTCACCTAGGCTCATAGTATAGCATCACTTTGTGCTGTACAACATTACAGCACAATGTACACAGCTCATTTCATTATTACAGTAACTTAGGCTCACTGCATACTTTACAATATTACAGCACAATGTATATAGCTCATAGCCTGTCTTAATGTCACCTAGGCTCACAACATACCAGCATGGCGTACATGGCTCATAACCTCTCCTGCCAATACCTAGAGTGACAGCATAATAGCACTGAATGTCTTTGGTTTCAACTGTGCAGTCAGCATGGCTACAAGAAAACACAGTAAGATGCTGAGCGGAACTATGTTATTGTATTACACAGGCAGTACAATTCAGAAACATATGCAATGCTTTGCACTCATTACCTGTCCATACATACTACAAGTTTATATACATACAAAAATCAACTTGAGCAAAGCGTAGTAAAAGGCTTGTAGAACGTACCACTCTTTATTGCATAAAACCAATAACTCAAATGTGCTTTTGAGTTCTTGGTTTTGTGCAATAAAGAGTGGTACGTTCTACAAGCCTTTTACTCCGCTTTGCTCAAGTTGATTTTTGTATTTTGGTTGGATTTGTTGAGCAATTGTTTCCATCGCTTTTTTCCGGTTTAAGTTTATATACATCTCATCAAGACTAGCAACTAGCCAAATCTTAGCTGACAAATTCAGTTTCAATTCATCCCTCCCTCTCACTCTTCTTTTGAATCGCGAAAACCCCCTTTCTCCAAAAATCATTATGGACCAGATAGTAAAATCTCTAGCCAAAAAAAAAATTGCTTTGTGAGCCCCAGACAGTGTACCAGGATGTATCCTAGTTAGTACAAAGTACTACATTGCTAAACCTCTCCTAAAACTTTTTTCTCTTTATGAGCTAGGTATATGAACCCAGGGGTATGGCCATCATGTTGCCACTTCACAAGGTAGTTTGCAACTACTGTTCCACTGATTTCACCAGGATCATCTATAATATAACAGAATATAACCTGGTCAACTTTATAAACAACAAAAATGGTAACCTATACCCCTGACCCTAATCAGCTTTGTGACAGATAGATCCTGTTTTCTTAATTTAGTATATTTCTTTCAAAATGTAATAGAAGCAATTGATCTGCTGGAGAGATAGATATGTGTTCCAGACACAGACCCCCCCCCCATGGAGCAGACTTCCCATCCCATGAAGCTGAGTTTGTCTATTACCCAATTTAAGCACAACCTAGACCAGTGAATGGGGAAGAGGAAATTTACACCAGGCTTGGCACCCATGTTCCTTATGGATAAAGACAGATTATAAATGCCTTACCCTAAATGTCCTGTTTGGATACAGGATGTCATTATTTGTTCAGGAAAACTTGTCTAGGTTATGAAAGGTCCCCTGAGACATTAGCCTAGTAGCAATCTATGAATCTATAAAGGCCATTCTGTTTACACTGCCTATTTGTACCTCAGTAAAGCCTTTGATATAATTCCCAATGCTGGTATTATTGGCAAACTCACTAGTCTAAACATAAAGCCTTACGTCACCCATTGGGTTGCAAACTGGCAACTCCAAATGAATGTAAAGAGAGTTGGTTGTGCTTTCTCATCTAAAAGGCACATCACTAATGGTATTTCACAGGGCTCTTTCCCAGCTACCCTCAACTTTGCATGAAAGCAATTGTTGAAGTCAATGGTTAACCATGTTTGCCAGTGAATGTAAACTGGTTGCTGTTTTTGACACTCCAGAGGAGACACTTTCTCAAGAAGTGCTTGCCAGAACCAACACTTGGTGCCAAACATGTAATGGGAAACAAGTCTCACTTAAGACTCACACTGTCATTAGAGATCTCAGTACTTTGTCAGAAATGAATTAACCTTTCATTCTGCTGTGAGAAACATTTCTGCAGTTTGTTTCTAAGTAGTGGGGATATTTGTAGCATTTCAATATTCAGGCTTGTATTTGGGCCTAGTGTTTGTGGAGGCTGTGTGTCTGAACACATATTCAGGGACATCTTGGTTTAGCCAAAGCCATCAGGCATTTCAGTGAAAGATAATTGTTTAAGGTCATTGGCTGACTGAGGTCACCTGGACTACAGCTTAGACTAAGCACCTCATTGGTTCTTTTGAGCTTTTTTCTTAAAAGTTGTCTCAGGTTTCAACTTTCTGTTACCTAAGAAGTTAAGTTGTGAGTGTTTCTGCCATTTCACACTGAGCTAATCGAAGGAAGGACACTGAGCAAACTTGGAACTATAATATATAACATTAAGTATCCTGTTTTTTGCTTATTTTGTTCTTTATTTCTTTGTTAAGTATAGCACTTTGTGTACTGTATATTTTTCTAATTAGTTTCACTGTGTGTGAGGTATTAACTGGAAATTGTCCACTTTTATTAAGCATTTGTTGGGTTGTTTGTTTCTGTTAACTTGTTGCAGTTAAAACTCTTTTTCTAGAGGCTCCTTTAGCTGTTTAAAACTTTCATTTAAAGGTTCACTGCTGCTTTTCTGCTGTGAGAAACATTTCCACAGTTTGTTTCCTACCCTCTCTCCCTATTGGTATGGTGTTTTTGTAGTTGGTGGCTTTGCAGTTGCCCGCCCCTAGTGTAAATTTGATCTGGGACCGTCCTCCCAGTCTAGTGTCATTACCTCATTCTACCCAGTACAGGGAGAGCATTTGAGAAGGCCAATCAGCTTAGTTTCTGCTACTCCTTTCTCTTTTTCCACTAAAAAAAAAAAAAAAAATTTCTAAGCTTGTTTCCTGCCTTTCCAGTGGGTAGTCTAGCCTGGATATAGATTTGTTGTGTCCAGGACTATTTGTAGGCTTCTAGGTCCCTAAGCCTTTCTGTGTTGGAGGGAAGCCTTCTAGCTTAATTTTATTTCTTAGAATTAGCCAGTTTTTTGTTTCAGCACTTGTTTAGAACTTATTGTAAGCACTAAATAAGCTACAAATTACTACAACACTCAACTTTCCTCACTGTCTAGAGGAAAACAGTTTCTAGTACTTAACAAATAAGCACCTATTCAAGCATGTCTAAGGGTCAGCTCCCGGTGTTTTCTCCTGTCTAGCTGATGAATCTGGGCATCTTGGGACAATGCAGTAATTGCCTCATGTACACAGATAATCCTCTCCTCCTACCACCCAACACTACCACCTGTGAGAGATGCACTTATATAACCAAACTGGAAGCAAAGCTCTCTTCACCCAAGACTGGACTAGACAGTCAAGAGGAGAAGGTAAACACTTGCACCACACCACAATCAGCACATAGTCCCTCAAAACCTACACCACCAAAACACACACATAGAAACACAAAACACACATCTACATTTGCGGCGGCTCTCAGTAAAAACATGCCCAAGCAACAGGGACCTTCAAAGCAGAAACACAAGCAACCTCCACCCCCCCCAACACAACCCAAATGACACATAGCCCACAAACTCAGTGTGCCACTCAACCACAGCCCATAAGGCATAACAATGTACCTAACACTCTAGTCATAGGTGACTCTATAGTCAGGCACACTGATGTTCCACTCACCAGGCTAAACAAGGAGAAAGTTACTGTCAGCTGCCTGTCAGGTGCCAGGATCCGCCACATAACGCATGCACTCAGGTCACTCCACAACAAGTACAAATATGACTCTGTCATTGTCCATGTTGGTGTGAATTACCTGAGATGTACCTCCTTGGATTACATGAAAAGGGACAGGGAGGAGCTGTCCGATCTTGTAGCCCAGGCAGGTATGACCCTAGCCCTGAGTAACATCCTGCCATCACCCAGAATGATACCACAGTACAAGGACAAAATGATTGACTTCAACAATTGGCTAAGCTTCTGGTGTCATTCTAAGGGGATCCAGTATCTGTCTGCCTGGGATGAGATGATCGACAAGCCACGATGCTTTGCCAGAGATGGCATGCACCTGTCGCCCCTGGGATTCCGGATACTGGCTAAGGCTCTAGCCACCCCTATAGTGCCTTTTTTAGGCAAGGTTCAAATGACAAATTCACCACCCTAACAGGTACAGGCAAGAAGAATCTGAGGGTATTGCTACTCAATGCTTGAAGTCTAAACCTCAAAATGCACTCTCTCGAGGCACTCCTTAAAATGGAGAACATCGACATCTGTGCAGTGACAGAGACCTGGTTCAAGGCACCAGAGAGTACCCCTGCATTACCAGGCTATAATTCATACCACACCTTTCGGCCACCTAACATGGACCGAAACACTAAAGGCGAGGCGTGTCCATATTCATTATGGATATCCACACCTCCAGGCTAGTTGCTCAGCATAATGCATCCGAAATTATCCAAGTGCAACTAACTCTGGGCAAGACCACAATCCAAATTGTAGCTTGCTACAGATCCCCCACCATGCCCCAGGATTCCCACTCCTCATTTCTTAATACACTGGAAAATATTAGAGTACAACCTAACACCCTAATAACGGGCGATTTCAACTACCCTACCATTAACTGGGGAAACTACTCATGTACCAACTCTTGTGCTCAACGTTTTCTGGAATTCATAAATTCCAATGCCATGGATCAACTTATCCACACCCCCACCAGGGGCAGCAATATCCTAGACCTGGTTATTACCAACATGGGCAACCGGTGCTCCACACCAGAGGTCAATTCCTCGTTGGTCAGATCCGACCACAAGCTAATCACCCTAGACATCCACATCCCTCCCCCATCATCCATTAGGGAAACCACAGTAAAAAATGACTCCAAAGTCACGCTTCTTAAGACAGAAGTGGCAAACTTCACGACATCCATGCTGACGGACAATAGAGGTATGACTGCTGAATCCTACACAAATGCACTTTATAAGCACTTACACGAGTGCATGGATCATGCAATCCCTAACAGAAGGCTCAGTGCTAACTTTACCCCTCTGTCATCCCCTAAAGAGCCCATCTCTATACCAGAAGAATGCAAAGTTCCTGTAATCACGGCTGCACAGGTAAAAAAACACACTATCCAAAGCCAAGAACACAGCATCCATGGGACCTGACGACATCCCAGGCTGTGTTCTACATGAACTACAGAACGAACTGGCACCCCACCTAAGTACCATGTTCAATCATAGCCTCACCTCAGGCTATGTGCCCACTGAATGGCACACAGCAACAGTTATCCCACTCCACAAAGGGGGAGCCACCACAGACCCCGGAAACTACCGCTCCATTAGCCTAATGAGCCTGGTCTGCAAAGCTATGGAGCGTATCATCATGGAACTTATAAACAATGACATTGGTAATCTCCAAACTCAGGACCCCACCCAGTTTGGGTTTGTAAAAGGCAGATCATGTCTCCTAAACCTAATAGACTTCTTTGAAGCAGTCACCAAAGTTGTAGATGAGGGTAAGGTGGTTCACACAGCCTATCTAGATCTCGCCAAGGCTTTCGACACCATCCCCCACTCTGGAATTATAGATAAACTCACTAAACTAGGTATAAATCCCTATGTCACAAGATGGGTTGCCAACTGGCTCACTGACAGAACCCACACTGTGAAAATAGCAGACTCCAAACCCAACTTCAGACCAGTGACAAGTGGAGTACCACAGGGTTCAGTCCTGGTTCCACTCCTGTTTGGTATCTACTTCTCTGAAGTACAGGCCAACACAGAAGGTCTTTGGCTAATGAAGTTTGCAGATGACTGCAAATTAGGAGCCATAATCAAAACTCCAAAAGATGTGGACATCCTACAAAAGGGCCTTGCTGAGACAGATGCCTGGTGTCAAAGCCATGGCCTCAAGCTCAATGCCAAAAAGTGCATTGTCATCCCTTTTGGTAAAAACTCAGTACCCATGAACTACTACATAGGTGGTAGTCTACTTAACACCGAAAGTGTGATAAGAGACCTTGGGACACAGGTGGACAGTAGTCTCTCCTTTGATAATCACATAGCCACAGTAGTCAGGAAATCCTTCTATGTGGCACACCTCATCACAAAAGGTTTCTCATCCAGGAAAAAAGAGGTCATTGTTCCCCTCTACTCGTCACTCATTAGACTCATTATAGAGTACAATGCCCCTTTTGGTATGTACCTCACAAGACATCTACAACAACTGGAAAGGCCACAGAAATACCTCACAAAGAGGATTACTGGCCTCAAAGAGATGCCCTATCCAGACCGTCTAAAAAAACTGCAGCTTTACAACGTTGCATATCGTCTACTCAGAGGCGATCTCTGCCTACCACACACAGCTATGTCAAACCCAGGGCTTTTAGACATGCT
Organism: Protopterus annectens; assembly: GCF_019279795.1. NCBI lineage: Eukaryota > Metazoa > Chordata > Ceratodontiformes > Protopteridae > Protopterus > Protopterus annectens. The sequence continues at coordinate 1,645,470,857 of NC_056744.1, read as the reverse complement.
CCACTTAAAGAAATCCCAATCCCTATGAGCTACACGCTCTAGGGACCTAAACCTCGTCACCACAATAAGCAGAACATGCTGGAGGGATAGATTCCTGTCCCAGAGACTTCCCATACTCTGGAACAAACTACCTATCTATATCAAACAAAGCTCCTCATTAGCACTCTTCAAGAAAAATCTTGATGATTGGATGGGAGATAGGAAATTCACCCCGGGGATCACTTCTGTGGCTCTGCTCGACAGTGGCACAGGAAAATAATTTTCTTGGGTGGCGAAAGCCAGGATACATTTGGCTAGGCTTATAGAGGCCCAAGTGCCAGTAGCCTAGTACCTACCTATGAACCTATGACTGTAAATCCTTTGTCAGTTAATTACTAAAGCTATATCCGCTAGGATCAAGGATGCCATAATCACCCTCTATTTTTCTCTTACCAGGCCAGTTTAGAATACAATGCACTATTGGAAAGTAACTTTTCAAACACCTTGCTTAGCTAGAAACATTGTTACACTTTCTAATTAAAAAGAATTTAAAGAATTAAGTTTCCTTAGCTACCCTGGCAGACTAACAAACCATTTGTCTTTCTTTGATACCTGCTCCTGTGCAGTGATCTTGACATCTCTTTACAAGCAATGAAAAATCCTGTCCTACTAGACCACCTCAGAAATACTGACAATACTAAAGGCACTTGCTCTAAAGATCTCAGCCTTCACTGCAACATAAAGAAGACTTCTTGAAAGAATAGGTCCCCACTCAAACCACCGCCTACCTATGCAACAAGTGCACCCTCCATGTCAAACAGTGCAAATCGTTGGCCTCCTTCAGGCTCGCCTTAATGATTGAATGAGTACCCATAAATTTAAACATGGGACATGCAGCATGGTCCTGACTGACAGGGGTGGCGAATCCACACACTAAACTCTCTAGGTGGCATCCTTAGGCACTGTATGGTCACACAGACTGTTTGCCTAGTGAGTCCATGAACCTATAAGTTAAAATACTAGTTATACAAAATGCATTTCTTGAATGTTTCTTGAAGAAAATCAAAAGTGGATGGTTAGAACAGAAAGAGTGGAATGCCCAGTTTTAGTACTCTACTAGAGGTTAAACCTCAGTGATTTAAATTCACCTATGCTGAACTTATCAAGTGATATCTGTCATAGAAAATCCCTGGCAGTGCAATTTTTGTGTGTGCATTAACAGTGATTAATTGAGTATAGTATATTATACTTTCTTTGTGGTTAAGCAACCATGAAATTATTTTTCTTTATTGAGGGGGTATGGTGGTGAAGCCCCCAATAGGGAGTGCAGGAGCCGCACAGCAAAACAAAACACTTTTTACAAATGTTTTGCTGAGTTGTAGGTTTAACTGTTTTTTTAAACCCTTATATACTTGTAACTTGACAAAACACAGGTGCAGTGTCCAACTTCCTGCTGTTCCTTTAAACATGTCCCAGGTCATACCTGAAACCACATACCCATAATTAGTAGACATTCTCTAGCTATCAAGAAAAATAAAATAAAATAATATAAACAACAGAAGTACAGGGCTGAATTCACAAAGGTACTATGAAGGGGTAGCCACATGACCATGCTGAATGCTAATGAGGCATTTTGGGGGGGATGCTAATTACTCATGTGCTCTCTCTCTACACAGCTGGGTGATTCACAAAAGAGTCAGCAGGACCATTTCCACCACATCATGCTAGCAAATACAGCCAAAAGACAGTGTTCCGCTGCCAAACACAAACGTGATGAGGGGAACCACTAGACACCAGGACATACTTTAAAAGTGCCATAATGGCACTGACATCAAAACAAGGACTGGGGGCTAGGGGAAACCGCCAGGCACCAGGAATTAATGTGTAAAGTGCTGTATTGGAACCAACATTACTATGGGGATAATGGGTTGGGGGATACACACTCTACACTGCTGTATTAGCACCAACATTACTATGGGGATCAGGGACAGAGGGATAATCTAGACATCAAGGAAAACTACACAAAGTGCTGTAAGGCACAGAATAGTGTAATAGGATTGGGGGTGGGTGGGGTGACCATCGAAGACACTCTAAAGTGCCATAATTGCACTAACTACAGTACAGGGATCAGGGGATGGGGGGATCCAATGGTCACCACAGAATACTGTAAATGCTGTGATGGCACCAAAGTAGCTACAGAGATGAGGGGACGGTGAGATCCACCAGACACCAGGGAGGTAGTGTCACAATGGCAAGGACATCATAACAGGGACTGAAGGTTGGGGGAATTCACTAGACCACCAGGGCCTAAAACATATGTGCCATAATAGCACTAAAAATATTACATGGGTGGGGGTAACCACAGAACTGTAGGTAGGGTAGAGACAGGTACAGGGACAGTGGTGTGTGTGTGTATGTGTGTGTGTGTGTGTGTGTGTGTGTGTGTGTGTGTGTGTGTGTGTGTGTGTGTGTGTTCGTGTTTCTGAACTTATGTGTCTCAGAGAGTGACTGGGGAGATGCCACTGTCATCATGAGCAGGAGGTTACTACTGCAACTGACGGTTGTACCTGTGATTTAGGATCTAATTGCAGCTAGCATGTTTCTGAGTTGAAATTGCCACATCACACTGGAAGGGCCTTTAGGAACTTTAATGAACTCCTGGGACACTGTCCAGCTGCATAAATGTCAAGAATGTTTAGTTTCATAAATCTGCAGTTCCTCTACACCAAGATTCTTAGCTGAAAGAAAATATTCAGTAGAGTCCAAAAAAATGGAAAAGCATGAAAAATATTTGGCCATTCTATTCAGTGGAATGTGAGAAATGCATACGACACTTAATCATTATTGTACCTCCACCCCTATCCTCACTAAATACCCTTAACCCATCATCCCTAAAAATCAAAATAAATAAGTACAGTATTAAATGAACAATAAACTAAATTACCTTCAATTGCAACAATATTATTTTGAAGTTTTTGCTGGATATTTTCAAGTCCTTCAAAACTGTTCACTTTTAATACGTTACCGGGATGTGAAGAAATGTTTTTCAGTTCTTCTCCTGCATTAGATGTATTGAAGATATTTCCAACCTATAAATGTTAGAAAGTCAGATGAAAGTAAATAAGGAAATAGCATGCTATTCTGTTTAAACTAATAGCAGCCAAGAAACAATTCAGAGTGATAACCATTCTAGATGTTTTAAGACTTGTGATTCTCACTAAGCCACTTCTGTAGAGTAGAAGGATAAAGCACTGACTGTGGCCCAGCCAATTTGTATTTGATACTTTTTAAAATGTATTCCCTCCAAATAATAAACTAACATAACGTGGACCAGTGGATGGGAATTTGCAAATTTACCCCTTGTTTAACACCTGTCTCTAATGGACAGGGGCAGTTTGTGAATGCTTGATGTGTGCAAACCTATATCCATCTGTCCATCTATTCATCCAAAATCCCTTTTTTCCCCATTTTTGCTCATGGGGTCGGAGTGTCACTTCAACAGTGACAATCATTTAGAGCCAATGTTTACACCACCTGGTGGCTAGCGCTGCCGCTGTAGTTCATCCACATCACACACGTACACCCACACCTATAGCCAATTAAGAGTATCCGATCCACCTACTGCATGTCTTTGGAATGAGAGAGGCAACCGAAGCACCCAGAGGAAACCCATGCAAACACAAGGAGGACATGCAGACTCTGCAGAGATGGAACCAAGAATTGAACTGGGGTGCTTCTTGCTGTGAGGCTACAATGCTATCTGCTCCACCACTGTACCACTTGTGTACAAGCCTATACCATAACCATAAAATTTATTGGGGTACTGACACACCAGTAATAGGTTCATAGGTTCATACTAGGCTATCTGCCCAAGGGCATTTACAAGCCTAGCCCATAGTTATGTGGCTTTCGCCACCCCTTCAGTTTGAATAAAAACTAAAACTATGCTTTCTGTTTTTCTGTGCCTCTGTCAAGCAGTGACACTGAAATGGGTATATCTTATCTCCCTCCATTCCCCATCCATTGGTCAAAGGCTCTCCAAAGGCCACCCTCGGTCTTGTCTGCCTCATATGTATGTCCATAATATTTTCATAAATTTGGGATAAAATTGGCTAGGCTTAAAATGGCTCATGGGATAGTAGCCTAGTAACAATGTACGAACCTATGATTACTGTCTCAGGTGATTGACAGATAAGCAAGGTAGGAATGGGCATGCCATCCCAGTTTGGAAGGCACCCATTAATATTATCCTTAAGGGGTGGTGTGGTCCAAAGAGGGGTGATGCCCTTGGTCATAATCAATAAATGTGGGGGAGGGGGAACATTTAGTAGGTAAGTTATAAACAAAAATCCCCCAGGATGGAAGCACCAATGAGCTGAGCCTCCAGGACACCCTTACGGTCTACAAGCAAATACCCAGTAAGTTGAAGGGGTTGGAGAGCAGCTTGGACACTGGGTTTTGGGAGTTAGGCTAGTAACACTGAGGTCCAAAGGGACCAAAAGAAAAAGACTTGTGATCCTCACAAATTCGAAGGTCTTCGCAATTACACTTCTCTTTAAAATAATATCTTCTTTTTTTTTTGAGTTTACTTATGGGTGTGTGGGTGGCAAAGGCTAGAAATGAAGAGGCACCAAATTTATAATACTATACAATGTCTGCCGTATGTGTTTATATTCCAAAGATGAATACAGAAAAATAGGAAGAAATATAGTGTAGTGCTTTAGTTTGTTTCTAGGGTTATTTTTCCTTTCATAAAGTGTCATTTTATTGTCAAACAGTATTTTTTCTTTTTTTGCTTCATTTTGCTCTGGCCATCAGTTTTCCCACTGGTCCATTCATTCTCCCTTGCTGAAGACATTGCAACTCATTCATTCCATGATAACAAGAATCAGCTGAGCTAGGAAAAGGACTATCGTGTACATGGAGGAATGTGGTTTTGGACCTTATGCCCTTTCCCCCAACTGCAAATGCCCCCATCATCAAGGAACTGATATACAGTGTGGTCTGGACTGCCACCTCTGTCTCTACCTGTGACATAATCAAAGTCCAGCCTCTCCTGTTAGCTGCATCTTTGGGTGAGTCTTGACCCATATTAGGACTTTAACCACTGGCGAGTTCACAGGAACATGCTTCCCATACCATTCCCCCTTGGCAGAGAGGTCAGTAGACTCCACTCCTTCATTCCTCTTTCACCACATCCCTCTTTTCCAGTACCAGGACTGCTAAGTGAACTCCAGTCACTTAGGTCTCAGTCAGAGTTCTGTCCCTTCACGCAATACAGCTAGATAGATATGTTCTCCGACATACCAGTTTTTTTATACATTTTATGTGGATCAATGCCGTTAAACTACAACACATATGTGATATATGGCAGCAGTTTCTTTTCCATTCCTGTCAGCACTGCAAATTAATCTAGTGATTGCATCTTTTAAGGTAATTGATTCTCAGAGTTTGCCTCAGTGACCTTTCCTTGTGCCAAAATCACATCCCTAAGCCTGCCCTAGATATTACAAAATAACTTTGAGAAACATTATACAAGAAAAAGCATATGTTGTACTGTTCAAGATGCAGCCATATATACATTAGCACTTCTACACACGCATGGACACACACACACACACACACACACACACACACACACACACACACACACACACACACACACTCTGAATCTTGGTTAGGATGAGTTATTTACCGACTCATATCTCATACCATCTGGGCAAGAATCCATCTACGATCTCAGTACACAAACATACACACACACACACACACACACACACACACACACACACACACACACACACACACACACACACACACACACAGACACTGCATCTTCGTTAGGATGAGTTAGTTACTGACTCATGCCATTCCATCGGGGCAAGAAGAATTCATCTACAATCTCAGTACAGTGTGTCACACACACACACACACACACACACACACACACACACACGCACACGCACACGCACACGCACACGCACACACACACACACACTCCCCCAAGCAAACAGACACTTGGAACAATAAAGATTTGGCCTAGTAGATTAGTCTTTGAAAGTATGGGGTTTTATTAATTCTACTAAAACTGAGACTCAGGTAATTGGGTCAAATTGGAGTCAAATTTCATATAGTTTCACATTGTGCCTTGACTGCTTCAATGATCATGGAATTTTTTTGAGGTGGTGACACTTCTTTCTTATCGTTAAGGCTGTGTGATTTTAAAGTCACTAAGTTCAGAACCAAATGTTTTAAAATCTTTTTATGTGCAGCATTGTCCCAGTTATTTTCTTTTCTGTTTACAGACTTAGTTATAAAATTGTGCCAGCTGCAAGAAAAATAGAGATGTTTTAGGTGAAAGTAGAGGTAATGTGGTCCTAACCCTTTTTCATGATCAGCATTTGCAACAGGATTTGTCAGACCAGCAATCTCTGCTTATAAAAGTTAGTTTTGTAGTGAAGAAGGTTGGTGTTGCAAAAAAATCAGCATCTTCAGCTGTTCTGTGGTGTGAACAGACTGTGCATTTCTGTCCAATAATAATAATAATAATAATAATAATAATAATAATAAAAATAATAATAATAATAGTAGTGTCATGAGTATGTTAGGTTCTTTACTTAGAAGATAGGACAGAGACTGTCTTTCCCACTTCTTTTTATAGCTTGCATTTATTAGTTTCAAGAACGTAAAATCTAGGAACTTAACAATAAAAACAAAAATAAAGGACAACTTTTGACATTCAGAATTATACCCATAGAGATACCAGAACAACTATAAATTCTAGAAGGCCTCCCACAGTAAAAAGATGTGATGATGTCATTCTAAAACCCTAAAATATTATTAAAATAACTTGCAAAGTCATGTCAGATTATACAAAATATATCTAACTAAATGTACAGGTAAAGAAAACAAAATATTTGCTAAGATATCCTTCAGGAAAAAAAAATAAACGCATTTCTTATAAATTATCATTCATGATTTTCCAGGTTTCTTAGATAATTTTCAAAAATGTCTGCTATTTCCAGCAGTTTTAAAAAATGTGACTGTCATGTGGATCATTCCTTAAAAAATAGAGGTTTTTCTACAAGCCCAGTTACAAATTTATTTATTTATTTTACATTTGTTTACTGGGATAGTCCGACTGGATACATGCCCATTTTCAGCAGAGGCCCAGGGCAAAAAGCTCCAAACAGACAAAATTTGCACAGTTTAGATAAGTTTGATAACATTAGAAAAATATAAAAATATAAAGAGAGAGAAAATACCAAAGTGATTCTGTACAGTGGTTTCGTAGTGTTCCCTAGTAGGACTCACAATTCTCATGGACAGACACAAATAAAGCCAGTAGTTTTCCCTGATAGGAACTTACAATTCACATGGACAGACAAAATTAAAAGCAAGAGACGTCAGATTAGATGCAGAGCTTGGTGATGTAGTTACATGTTTGATATTTACAGATTACATTTTCAGTTTATAACTTAATCAGTGTTGGTACATAGGCAAAGCCAGTTCACTTTGAGATACTGTTTGAGGTGTTTTTTGAAGAGACTTTTGAAGGACTGTAGGGTGATATAGTTAGGCAGCGAATTGCTGGTTTTGCCAACAAAGTTGGCAAACAGGGATTCACCAGCAGAGTTATTAGCTTTGTGGGTTTGTACTAGAAGTTTGTTGGCTGATGGTAAGGATCTCAGGTTGTTATATGGTTTTATAATATGTATGAGTGCTGGGGTCTCGTCAGGGTGGTGCAAAATTTTGTGTGCTATTAAGAGTTGATTGAGTTGAATTAAGCTGGGCAGTTCTAGCCACTCCAGTTGTTTCAGTTTCTGGCAGTGGTGGGTTCTATAAGTGGAGCCAGTGGCAAATCTGGCAATGTGGTTGTAGCTATGGGACAGCTTACCTATTTTGGATTTGTTGAGGTTTGAGAGTACAGGCGAAGCATATAAAAGTGTGGAGAGTAGGTGTAACTGGGCAATAGTAGTCCTAGCCAGTGGGGTTAAAAATGTCTTGTTCCTGGGCAATGAACCAAGTTTTTTATTGACAGTCTGTATGATTTTGTTGACCTGTGGGTCAAACTTGAGATTATTGTCTATGATAACCCCTAGAAGTTTGGTATGTTGATCAGGGGAGATAGTGGTGCCACTGTTGGATGTGACAGAGAATGAAAGTGTGGTAGATCTATTAGTGGGGGTAAAGAGTAGAAGTTTAGTTTTATTGGGGTTCAGCAGTAGGCGTTGGTTGGTGAGCCAGTTCTCAATGGTGTTAAATGTATTTTGGGTTTGGATTTGCAGTTCGGATGGGGAGGTGGCTGAGCAGATCAGAGTGGAATCATCTGCATATTGAATACAAGTAGCATTAGGGATAGCAGTGTGAAGGTTGTTGATAAAAATAAAAAAGAGTAATAGACCTAGTATGGAGCCTTGAGGGACACCAAATGTGAGAGGTAGCTGGCTGGAGAGTTTGCCCTGCCATAGTACTGCCTGTTTTCTACCAGTCAGGTATGACTGGAACCACTGGATTGCATGCTTATTGAGGGAAATAGATTTTAGAGAAAGAATGAGAAGTTCATGGCTGACCATGTCAAAGGCTTTAGATAAGTCAAAAAAGAGGGCAGAGGATTCCTGTTTTTGATTTATGGCATTAGTGAAGGAAAGGAGGGCTGAGGTGGTGCTGCAGTTTGGCCTAAAACCATGCTGGGAGTTGGCTAGTAAGTTATTCTGTGTAAGGTATTGCATTAGTTGTTTATGTACACATTTCTCCATTATTTTGGCTAGCGGGGAAAAAATGGCAATGGGTCTATAGTTGGATATGTCTGTAGAACTACCACCTTTATGGAGTGGGATGATGTGGGATATTTTCCAGAGAGAGGGGATAGCGCTTTCAGATCAGGTTCTGTTGATAAGGACAGATATGGGATATGCAATGGCATCTGCAGCTATTTGTAGGTATTCTGCAGGGAGGTGGTCAGCAGCGAGGGTGGTAGGTCTTAGTTTTTTTATGAGTGTTTTGATAAAACTAGTGAATATTGGTTGGAAGCTAAATTGGGGGTGATTAGTGAGTAGATTAGGGGTGTGGTTTAAGTTTGCGGGGGTTAGTTGATTTGCTAGGGATTGGATAGCTTAAAAAAAAGTTATTATAAGCTCCAGCTATGGTCTCTGGGGAACTATGGGTGAGGTTGGCTGGGGTTGGGGTGGTAGAATGACCTGGATGAAGTAGTTGATTTAAGCCTGCCCAGAACTTTTGTGGGATGTTTTGGTGTTTTTGTAGGAGAGTTTGGTAGAAGCTTTTTTTATCTAACAAAATAGATTTTTTAGTATCATTCCTGAGTTGATGATATTTTAGATGGTCAAGTGGGGATTTAGTTGTTCTCCAGCTGGTCCAGGCTCTGTTTCTAGTTTTGATTTTAGATTTGGTGTCTTTTGTGAGCCATGGTGCTGTGTTTGATCTAGGTTTTATTGTATGCGCCGGAGCATGGGAATCGAAGATACTTAGGAATTTAGTGTTAAAGTGAGCTATAGCTTCTTCTAATGGCAGATGTTTTAGTTCTGACCAGTCAACTGCTTTTAGTTCATTTTGGAATACAGCCTTGTCAAAGTTTTTTCTGTTTCAAAGTGTTTTATATTTGGTCTGGTGAGGGTTTCCTGCCCTATGTTTTATGATATAGGTTAGTAAATAGTCGCTAAGGTCTTTGGGGAGAGTGCCAGCTGTATATAGTTGGGGTTAGTTATTAACTAGGATCCAGTCCATGATACTTTCCCTGTTGGTCGGTTTGTTTATCCTGGTGGGAGAGGTTATGGTTTGTTTAAACCCAGATAAGTTTATAGGGATGAGGGAGGGTTCGGAGGAGCAGGGGTACCAGTCGGTATTGAAGTTACCGAGAAAAAGAAGTTATGTCTTACCATAACGTTCTGAGTCGTTGATCTTCTTCCATTCATCACTGATGGGTACGGTTCCAAACCCTCGGAACCGAGCCGGCCAAATACCAAGCTAGCGTACACCAAACTCTCAAGCCACGCTACTACCCACAATGCCCTTCATCCCATACCTCAGATCGAGTTTGCAGAACATATAGTAGAAACATATATTAGAGACAGAAATAAAGGCAGAGGCCATCTCTGCGCAAAAACCCTAACACACCAAAATGACCCGAAGATCCGCCAGGAGCCTTTTGGCGGAGGAAGGTGGGAGGGTGTGATGAATGGAAAAAGATTAACAACTCAGATGGAATGTTATGGTAAGACATAACTTCTTTATCTGAAGTTGTTAATCTTCTTCCATTCCTCACTGATGGGACCGAGTCCCTAGCTACTACAGAAACTGGGTAGCCCTCATGGAAAAACATTCCGGAGTACCACAGAGCCAAAGGCAGCTCTTCCCCTGGAGATCAGATCCAATTTGTAATGCTTGATAAAGGTATGGGGTTTAGCCCAAGTGGCGGCTGCACAAATATCATCCATGGAAGCCCTAGCATGAAAGGTTACAGAAGCGGCCAGAGCTCTAGCGGAATGAGGTTTAATGCGGCCAGGAGCTGATTCGTCCACCACAGAATAAACAAAGGAGATGCAATTCCTAAGCCGTTTAGACAAGGTAACCTTAGACACTGCCGATCCCATTCTAGAGCCTGCAAAGGCAACAAAAAGCTGATCTGACTTACGAAATGACTTTGTCCTGTCCAAATAAAACCGCAACTGTCTGTGGACATCCAAGGAATGGAGACAGTCTTCCCCTTTGTTGGTATAATTAGGGAAAAATATGGGCAGCTCAATGGACTGATTAATAGAGAATTCTGAAACCACTTTGGGTAAGAAAGTGGGATTGGTACGAAGTGATACTCTGTCCTTATGGAAAATCAAATAAGGACTCAATGCATAATGCTTGCAACTCTGATACACATCTGGCTAAAGTAACAGCCACCAGAAAAAAGGTCTTCCAGGACAGAAATTTTACATCACAGGTTGCAGCCGGTTTGAAGGGAGGTAGAGCCAAGGTTTGAAGCACCCTAGACAGATTCCATGATTCCACAGGTTGCCTAATGGGAGGTCTAGAATGAAAAATCCCCTTCAAGAAGGTCTTACACAGATGAGACAATATAATAGGAATTCCATCTGAACCATCATGGAAATTGGAGATGGCAGCTAGATGCATCCGAATTGTGGATGCAGAAGCCCCGTTAAGGAAAAGATTGATCAGGTATTGAAAAACCATAGCTACTGGAACAGAGATAGGATCCAGAGACAGCTCTTGTGCCCACAAGGAAAAACATCTCCACTTGTCTTTATAAAGTTTTCTGGTAGAAGGTTTATGGGAGGCCAAAATAATATTTTGTACCAGAGAAGAGAGTGATTCAAGCCTGGCTACTAATGGAAGTGGAGCAACCAAGCTGTCAGTTTGAGTGTGGTCAGATTTGGGGATGACATTCCTTGGGGGTGAGAAATGAGATCCGGATGGAAGTCCAAGATCCAAGGAGGTCGGAGCAGGTGTGGCTGAAGGAAGGGGAACCAAACCTGTCGAGGCCAGAACAGAGCTTTCCTTAAGACTAAGGGTATCAAGGGGATAGGAGATAAGCATACAGGAGACCCGCGGGCCAATCGTGAGTCAGAGCATCTCTCGGGGACTCCCCGTGTGGAGGAAAGAGGGCAAAGTAGCTGCTGCACTTCGTATTGGAGGGGGAGGCAAACAGATTGGAGCAAGGCCGTCCTCAACGACTGAAAATTTCCTCCACCACCCTCGGGTTGAGAGACCACTTGTGAGGAAGAAGGATGCATCTGCTCAGTCTGTCCGCAATCACGTTGGAACTCCTTGGGATGTGTGTAGCAACAGTTGGAAGCTACCGCCCACTGCCAAATTCTCATAGCTTTGCGGCAAAAAGGGTAAGATCTGGTCCCTCCCTGCTTGTTGATATACCAGACCACACACATCTTGTTGGACTGGATAGCAATCGGTCCGAGAGGAAGAAGAGGATGGAGAGCTTGTAACACCAGTAACACAGCTCTGAGCTCTAGAACGTTGATATGTAAGTCGACTTCTAGAGGAGACCACGTGCCTTGAACAGATTTTCCCTGAAAGTGGCCCCTCCACCCTATCAGGGAAGCATTCATAGTCACCGTGGAATTGGGCTGAAGAGGTTGAAAGGGGTGACACCAAAGACTCATTCATTCTCATCCATCAGAGGAGATCCTATTTGCAGAGATCGGTGATGAGGATTAGTGCATTCAAGGGATGATGATTGTGTATCCATTGAGTTTGAAGAAGCTACTGTAACAGGCGCATATGAAGTCTGGCCAAAGGAACAATGGGAATGGCTGCCACCATGGAACCCAGAGCCTGCAGAACTTCTCTTGCAGACACCTTCCTGCGGTCGAGTATCACTTGCACTTGTGTTCTCAGTCTTAAGAGCCTGTGATGAGGAAGAGATATTAGGCCAAACTGAGTGTTGAACATAGACCCTATGAATTCCAGTTGTTGTGAGGGCTGAAGGCTTGATTTTTCCCAATTGATAGTAATACCCAGAGACTCCACCAGAGACAGCGTGTAGTGAAGGGCCCTGGTCAGTAGACGCTCGGTGGGGGTGGAGAGGAGCCAATCGTCCAGATAAGGAAACACCTGGAATCCGTGAAGTTTCAAGTGCGCTGTCACCACTGCTAGACATTTTGTGAACACTCTGGGAGTCATCGAGAGACTGAAAGGCAGGGCTCTGAATTGAAAATGATTGACTCCCAGCTGGAAGCATAGAGGTCTCCTGGATCATTTGTCCATTTTGATGTGGTAATACGCATCCCAGCGATCTAGAGAGCACATCCACACACCCTCCAGAAGGAATGGAAGGCTGGATTGAATAGCGACCATGCGGAACTTGGTCTGTATGACTGACTCGTTCAAACAACTGAGATTCAGGATAGGCCTCCAGTCCCTCGTCTTTTTTGGCACCAAAAAGTGTCTGGAGTAGAACTCTAATTCACATTGATCTGGGGGGACTTGTTGGATGACTCGCTTTGGAAGAAGCTTCTTGATTTTGGAAGCTGCCTCCTCCCTTTGACTGGGTAGTATGTTGGGAAGGTAGAATTAAGGTCTTGGAAAGGATTTGAGGGGAATGTGATAGCCTCTGGGGATAATTCTCTGCACCCATAGATCCTCGGTAATGGAGGACCAGCCTGTTTGGTGCAGAGAGAAATGCACCCCATCTGCTTCCATAGGAAAGCAATTGGGCAATGCTTCAGAAGCGCTGATAGGGTCTACCGGAGAAAGAATCTCTGGAGCCCTGATTCCGGTAACCCCTCTGCCCCTAAAGGGGTGTCTTCCACCATCGGACCCCCCCTCTGCCTCTGGAGGAGTCCTTGCCACGTGCATCATGAAAGAAACCTTGCAACATCTTGTGCCACAACTTTCCACTTCTCTGGTTCCTGGAGAAGGAATGCTGAGGTTTGGAAAAGCACAGACCCATGGCAGACAAAATCTTTCCATCCTGCTCGCACGTGGCCAAAGTATCCTTGACCTTAGAACCAAAGAGCACAGAGGGCTCAATAGGGGTGTTCAAAAAGGAAGACTTGAAGGAATCCGGTAGGTCAGAAATGCGCATCCAGGCATGACAACGGAACACCACTCCAGCTCCTGCTGCTACAGCTGCTCCTTCAGTTGCGTGGGACAGCAACCTCATGGAGGAATTTGAAATTGCTTCAAGGGTGGCAAGTTGGGAAGCCACTTTGTCATGTGCTCCATCCGACACTTAACCCGCGAGGCTACCAGAGAGTTCGGAGATAAGGTCTCTCGGGAGTCTCGTAAAGTGTGCCAGGAATTCAGCGAATGCACGGCAAAGGTCGCTGCAGCAAAACCTCTCTTCCCTAACCTGTCCACTGCCCAGGACTCCCTGTTGGGTGGATGAACAGCAAGACTCTCTTTCGTCAGGTCCTTCTTTGTGGCCGCCGCCACCACCACAGCATCTACTGGCAAGCCTTTCAACCAATGGGGTAGATCCTCTGGAGGGGAAAGTACCTTGTCTGATCTCCTGGGGATAGCTTTTACTGAATCCGGACTCTTCCACGCTCGCTGCATGATGGATTTGACCAACTCATCTGCAGGAAGGGTCACCCAGGAGGTAGTGGGGCGGGAATGGAAAGCTTGTAGGAATACGGATTCCTCCGGGGAAGGAGTGGAAGTTTTCCAGTCACCCCGCTGACTCAAAATCTCCAAGATATCCCCAAAGGAAACATCATCAGGGGGTGATCTAGGGGAACCTTCCCCATCATCATAATCCATATCCTCAGTAAGGGACTCTTCAGGTGAGTCCATGTGTTTTTTTTTGCACACCCTCTTCCGAGGGGCTCTTCGGTGGGGATGTCCGAAGAGGCCTCGGAAAGGGGGGTGCTTTGGCTCAGTGATCCCCTGCTAAGGGCCAACAATGGCTGGGTTAGGTTGGAGTCCAAACAATGTCCTATGCACGGATGAATGCACGGCCAAACCAAATGCTCCATAGACAAAAAATGGCCAGAAAAAGCAGACACGGATGCTAAAATAAATGAGAAATCCTTTATTTTCAAAAATAAACAGACCGGTTTCGGCAGGAATTGCCTTCTTCAGTGTAGGACAGACATATGATTGCCCTGATATTAATGTTTTAATATATACATGAAGTGATCCAATGAGCAAACAGAGTATCCAAAAATCATAAATATTAATGTCATCTGCATAAAAGCCAAAAAACCCAAAATATGCCATAATGCCATATAGTGTTCACAAAGCCTGGAAACCAAATGAATACAGCAGATCACTGCAATATGAACAGTCATAGTATTTAAGCTTACAAAAAACATAATAATGACAATAATTGAAAATGGAAAGAAGAAATTGAGTGGGTAAATATTGGTATAAAAAGATAAGAGATAACAACCCTGATAAATATTGTGTATTACTAACCAGGTAGTATTTGATTGTGATCAATATCAATCTATCAAAATATGTATTGGAAAAGTAATAAAACCAAAAATGTGGCTGGCAAATGTTTAATGTATCAACAAGGGGCAATAAACAGTGATAAGCCCCCCTATTCTTAAAGAGAATATTCATACTAGTAGTTATTAGGGCTGCTGATATTGATATCATATGAATTAAAAACCATGTTGGCATGAACTCCATCAAAAATAAGCCCACTGCAAAAGAACCACTGATAATGATTGTATAGTTAGGCGTGGGCGCGATAGAATGGATGTAAAGCTAAATGCCACAACGGGATCCCAATATGTAAAATTGCTGGTAATATGTGCCAAAACTTCTGAATGAGACGTGAAAACTAGAAATGATCCCTAGAGATGGTCATTAAGGCCAGGCGGAAAAAGACCCCCTAGAGTAACAATCCAGTATTTCTCTTTGTGATTCAGAATACCATGCCAACCCTGTTTATTACTACGATCACCCATGATACGATCAATAACCATAAAGGTGAATTTGGCTTGTTGATGTTTGAGAGTATGTTGGAACAAAGCATTGGTCGTTTTCCGGTTTCTAATGTCACTTCGATATTCATTAATTCTAGATCTGAGCGGCCTGGAGGTTTGGCCAACATAAAAAGCCCCACATTGGCAAGTGGCAAGATACACCACCCAATCACTGCCACAATTACCAAAGATTTTGATGTTGAACACTTGACTGGTATTACGACTCGAAAAGTCCTTTGATTTATTCATCTGTTGGCATGATCCACAGTGACCACAGGGAAAAGAACCTAGTAATTCCTGTCCATGTAACGTAAGTTACTTATGAATGGCCCCCCCACTGCCTATATGTTTGTAATGGGACAAATACGAACCCAATGTTTTGCCTCTTTTATAAGCAAAGCAGCATTGTTGCCCCAATAGTGGTCTCAGCTGATCATTAATAAGCAAGATATTCCAATGTTTGTTGATAATGTCCCTGATCATATTGATGTTTCTACCAAAGGTAGTAATAAATCGAAGAGGGGCCCCAGAGCTGTTGTCCTGCTCAGTTTTGTATTCCAATAACTGATCCCTATTGATCTGGTTGACCCGACATCTTGCTAAGTTCACATCCTTGTTGGCATATCCCCTATGGGTAAATCTTTGACAAAAATCAATGCTGGCCAAGTTGTATTCCACCTGGTTTGAACTGAGGCGCTTGATGTGCATGAATTGTGATACAGGAATACTCCTAATGGTATGGCGTGGATGCATACTGGTGGCATGTAACAGGGTGTTATATTGTGGGTATTTACGGAAAACCTTGGTGGATAAAGTGAAGTCCTGATTTCTAGAGACTGTAACATCCAAGAAGTTAATGGTCTCCCGATCATAGGATAAAGAAAATTCCAGTCCCCATACATTACCATTGAGGTACTCCATGAATTCATGTAAATAACCCAGATCAGCACGCCATACTAACCAGCAGTCGTCAAGATAACGCAGATGTCCATTTCAACCTGGTATATATTATGTGAGGTGTCATAGATCATGTACTCTTCAAAATAAGCCATGAAGAGATCAGCATAAATTGGAAACACGCTCCCATGGCTGTGCCTTGCAGTTGCCAGTAACACTGGCCTTGAAAGTAAAAAACATTTTTATTGAGTACATGTTCTGACAGGCAGATCAATAGGGTATTGAATCCCGGTGTGTAAAGGTTAGCCCTGTTCAACCAATATTGGAGAGATTGTAAGCCGGCCCAATGTGGAATACTGGTGTATAAAGCCTTGACATCCAATGTGCACATCAACCACCCTGGTTCCAACTGGGTTTCCTGAATAATCTGTAAAAATTGGGTTGTGTCCTGTAACCTAGCCCTGACCAAGCCCAACAATGGTTTGAGGTATTTGGTGAGAAAAGCTGATAGAGGTTCCGTCAGTGATCCTAACCCAGACACAATGGGTCTGCCAGGAGGTTTGGTTAATAATTTATGGATTTTAGGCAATAAATATAGAATCTGTTTACGAGGTTCTGCCACAGTTAGACAAGATAAACATTTTTTGGTAATGATCCTTTCCTCACAAGCAAGATTTAGGAAAGAATCAATTTTATGTTTGAAATTTGGAGTTGGATCTATGGGCATGTGCATGTAGCAAGTCTTATCTGATCATTGTAACAGCCCTTCCTGTATATAATCATCCAAATTTAATATAACTACAGCTCCTCCCTTATCAGCAGGGAGAACCGCTATATCTTTATTGTTACGTAGTTGATCCAATGCCATCTTGCCCTGTTCTGTGAGATTATTTTGTAACATAGTGTGACCATAATTTTCAAAATGGAGGTCCCTGCATACAGATTCCATAAAGATCGAAACATATTTATTAATAGGTGGTTGAAACCCAGATCTACCAAACTTAAAGTCATCCGATCTTTGAGAGTGATCATGAGCAAAAAATAGTTTCAAATTGAGGTTGCGACAAAAAACCTGAAGATCATTAATAATATGGTATTCATTAGAGAAAAAAGCAGGTATGTAGTTGAGGCCCCTATTCAGTAAAGCAGTTTGTTCTTCCGATAACTGAGTCCTGGAAAGGTTCAGAACATTTTGATTAGATCCCTGAGCTAGACGTAGGTCAGAAAATTGTTTATCACACCCTGCAGGGAAATGTCCGGTGGTTTTTTTCTTGTGCCTTCTGCCCCCCCGGTGCCCTGTGCCACGTCTAAAGGGATGTTCTTATTACTTTTCTTTCTGTATGGTGATCCCCTGTCAGAGACACCTTCACTATCTGTAAAGGATGATTCATCCCCTGATGTACTATTGTAAGAGCTATCCCTGTTCTTAAGGATAGATCTAGGTCTCTTTTTGGTGCGATTGGGCCCTGACCCTGCTTGGTAAGTTTCAGCAAATCTCACAGATCGATTAAACTCAAATGGTCGACCTCTTTTATAATCAGAGAAATCTCTGTGAAATTTTTTGATTTTACGTTCCTTAACAATTTTCTCATGTTCGGTCAGTTCCTTGGATAGTTTTTTAATGTTGTCTTGGTATTTGGGGGAAGATTCAAATTTATTAACATCAGAACATAGTGTCTTGATCTCCTGAATATTAGTATCGACAATCCTTTCGTAATATTGTAATAATGTATTCACAAATAGCATGGACCCCGCCTGTAACGCTTCTTTCCAGTCTTGATTTAACTTGTCATCTGGTCTCCCTACCAAGGGTTGGAGGCGTATTCTAAGCCCCCTAGGAGCCATATTTTGGGAAGAATAGGCTCTAAATAATTTAAGATGCCAAATGTTAGATCTTAATGTTTTGAACCCCTTGGTCAGGGAGTGAAAAAACATATCACAATCCACAGATATGGATTGTTCAGTGGTGTCCGGATTATTGCCTGGTGGGGTGTTGATCCCAAATACACCTATATCCTCCCTATCGGCACATAATCCGGATAATATACTGTCCAAGTCCATGCTGTGAATGAGTAACCGAAACAGTAAACCAACCCAACTATGAAAAAAAGTATTTAAAGTGTAATAAATGGGGACCCTAGTCGCACCAAAAAGGAGATATTTTCCAGATACAAAAGATCCCAATATGTGGCACCAAGACAAACGATATGAGCAGAAAGCACAAGAAGACCACAGGAACTAGTGTCTGACACTCAAAAAATCATATACAAGGAAGTTGATGGTAAATACAATTGGGTTATGTATAAACCAATGTTGTGAGAAATGATTGGTACTCAGAAATCAATCAAAATATTAATGCCCTATCAATAGTTATATGTACTCTGATAATCCAATAAACCAAAAGAAAAAAGAAGCTTTCTACAAAAGATAGAATGATTGTGCATGTGGGACCATTTATTTAGTAGAACAAATCAGTGGATGTAGATCTAGGGGGCACCATATTCACTGTTGCATTGTTTATGATATTTAAACATTCTTATAATAATGTATGAAAAAATATTGTTCCTTATACATAACCAGCAATACTAGAAACTAGTATATAAGAAATGTTTCTGTTGTAATAAATATTATGTCCCAAATCAAAGGTGAGAAATATGCCCTTAGTTTTTTTCAAAGACAATACCAATAGTGCATGTATAATAAAACATCATTAATATCAATTACATCCGCAATGTAACTGATAAACAAAAAGGAATAGTGTGAAAGATATGATACAACTCAGCCTAGTTAAACTGTTTTACAAAAAAGACCAGAATATAATCAATATATAAGGAAAAACCAGCAGCTCCAAGAATAGTAATTTGAACCCTCAATAGCTAGAAATATATGCTGGGTTCCAGTATAACACCATATAGTATTGTAAGGACAAACCCAATACCAGGTGATATATAGAGTACAATGCTTGTAAGGCAGGGACTAAATTTGTCCTGTGATGCTGTTACCCCAAGCTTTAGAGTAATAGTGATCCATGAATTAGACTTGTAAGGCCAAAAACCAATTAAAATAGGTTTAATGCACTGGAGCCTATGATTTCAAGAAAATGTGTGCCATCAGAAGATGGTGTGCTCCCAAAGTTAAGCAAATAGTATGCCCTTAGTAATGGAGTATAATCCTAACTAGTAAAGCCTAATCCACAATAAACTCAAGACTTATTATCACTTAGATAATGCAGTGTTTAAAATGACCTAAAGAAATCACAATAAACATAATCTGAGGTCATGGTGTGTTAATTCTGTGAATATCACAAGGCCTAAGCTATCCGTTGGTAAATATAAGCAAATTATGACGTTTTCATCACCTCAAAATCAACTACTGTGATGTGATGATCATAAGCCTAGGGATTGTAATCTCCATAATTGACCATTATAATATCTAATGTTGGCAATACTGATGGCTAATATATGGCACCATAGAACCAGTAAAAGATGTCTACCATCACAGGTTTAGAATCTTGTCAAAAATCATAATGTTCCCCTAATGTGAAAAAGCCGCAAGGACTAATGATATCTTAATTCACAATACAATAAGAGCTTGCTGTCCCTGAAATTAGTAAATACTAGAACAGTAATAGTGGGATGACCTAAAAAATATAAAGACATAAGTCCAGTAAAGTTATGCACATATAAAAGCAAAATATAGTCAAAAGACAAAAGTATTAAGTTTGTATAACAGGTGTCGCTAAGCCCAAAGCATCTATTCGTAATGCATGTAAAACATAGAGACCTCTATACCTCTATACCATGTCCCATGAGTTGTCCAATAAAAATAAGTATATAGAATAAGTTTGGGCTACACCAAAATAGTCAACTCGATGTCATAGAAAGGAATCCGAGACACAAACTATGTCCCAAACAGAGCGTTCTTCCTGTTTATCGATCCGTCGCCCTGATAAATCACAGATCTCAAGCGTGAACCCTCCGAAATATAATATATCCCTCAATGGATATTCCACTTGTAGTGACCAGTTGGTGTCCACAGACGAAAGATAGGTGGTCGTTGATATACTAGAATAATATGCCCACTACTGCTCATACAGACAAAAAGTTGTAAGCACTGGTTAATAAAAAAGAGTCACAATCCACTGTTATAAATTGTAGATATTGAATGTCCTGAGCCCGTTCACAACTAGCAGACATAAACTGGATTCCATTACTGTTTGGTGAAGAAATAGAGGATAAAACTATCCCCCATAAAAATGTGGAGCTGTTTGTCAAATACACGCTTAGAAACCAGCACAAGTAAGGCCCAATGTCTCATCCTCTAGAGTTGCCATGAAACAAAAACGCGACTGAGAGAGTTTCTGAATCTGATAATGTAGTCCCAAGGTCAAACAAATACAAAAAATAAAGTCAAAAGTGCTTACATTAATAAAGAACCAAAGTCTGATCCGAAAATTATGCCAACAAACCCACTCGTGTACGCCAATGCGATACCAGACTCCAGGAACAGAAATTCACTTAGCGACTGGCATAAACCGCCAATTCCAACGACAGGAACAAAAAATGTCTGAAAACGTAAAGACTCCAGAGCCAACCAAAGGCTCTGCGAGTAAAAGATTACAAAAAGAAAAAAATATATTCTCTATCTTAGAGAGAGAAGGATCCACATCCACTGCTTGGTCCCACAGCACAGTCACTTCAGACTAGTCCAAACAACGTCCTATGCACGGGGGAATGCACGGCCAAACCAAATGCTCCATAGACAAAAAATGGCCATCAAAAAGCAGACACGGATGCTAAAATAAATGAGAAATCCTTTATTTTCAAAAATAAACAGACCGGTTTCGGCAGGAATTGCCTTCTTCAGTGTAGGACAGACATATGATTGCCCTGATATTAATGTTTTAATATATACATGAAGTGATCCAATGAGCAAACAGAGTATCCAAAAATCATAAATATTAATGTCATCTGCATAAAAGCCAAAAAACCCAAAATATGCCGTAATGCCATATAGTGTTCACAAAGCCTGGAAACCAAATGAATACAGCAGATCACTGCAATATGAACAGTCAAAGCATTTAGGCTTACAAAAAACATAATAATGACAATAATTGAAAATGGAAAGAAGAAATTGAGTGGGTAAATATTGGTATAAACTGAGCAGGACAACAGCTCTGGGGCCCCTCTTCGATGTATTACTACCTTTGGTAGAAACATCAATATGATCAGGGACATTATCAACAAACATTGGAATATCTTGCTTGCTAATGATCAGCTGAGACCACTATCGGGGCAACAAAGCCGCTTTGCTTATAAAAGAGGCAAAACATTGGGTTCGTATTTGTCCCATTACAAACATATAGGCAGTGGGGGGGGGGCATTCATAAGCAACTTACGTTACATGGACAGGAATTACTAGGTTCTTTTCCCTGTGGTCACTGTGGATCATGCCAACAGATGAATAAATCACAGGACTTTTCGAGTCGTAATACCAGTCAAGTGTTCAACATCAAAATCTTTGGTAATTGTGGCAGTGATTGGGTAGTGTATCTTGCCACTTGCCAATGTGGGGCTTTTTATGTTGGCCAAACCTCCAGGCCTCTCAGATCTAGAATTAATGAATATCGAAGTGACATTAGAAACCAGAAAACGACCAATGCTTTGTTCCAACATACTCTCAAACATCAACAAGCCAAATTCACCTTTATGGTTATTGATCGTATCATGGGTGATCGTAGTAATAAACAGGGTTGGCATGGTATTCTGAATCACAAAGAGAAATACTGGATTGTTACTCTAGGGGGTCTTTTTCCGCCTGGCCTTAATGACCATCTCTAGGGATCATTTCTAGTTTTCACGTCTCATTCAGAAGTTTTGGCACATATTACCAGCAATTTTACATATTGGGATCCCGTTGTGGCATTTAGCTTTACATCCATTCTATACATAACACCCACTATACAATCATTATCAGTGGTTCTTTTGCAGTGGGCTTATTTTTGATGGAGTTCATGTCAACATGGTTTTTAATTCATATGATATCAATATCAGCAGCCCTAATAACTACTAGTATGAATATTCTCTTTAAGAATAGGGGGACTTATCACTGTTTATTGCCCCTTGTTGATACATTAAACATTTGCCAGCCACATTTTTGGTTTTATTACTTTTCCAATACATATTTTGATAGATTGATATTGATCACAATCAAATACTACCTGGTTAGTAATACCTTTTACAATATTTATCAGGGTTGTTATCTCTTATCTTTTTATACCAATATTTACCCACTCAATTTCTTCTTTCCATTTTCAATTATTGTCAGTATTATGTTTTTTGTAAGCCTAAATGCTATGACTGTTCATATTGCAGTGATCTGCTGTATTCATTTGGTTTCCAGGCTTTGTGAACACTATATGGCATTACGGCATATTTTGGGTTTTTTGGCTTTTATGCAGATGACATTAATATTTATGATTTTTGGATACTCTGTTTGCTCATTGGATCACTTCATGTATATATTAAAACATTAATATCAGGGCAATCATATGTCTGTCCTACACTGAAGAAGGCAATTCCTGCCGAAACCGGTCTGTTTATTTTTGAAAATAAAGGATTTCTCATTTATTTTAGCATCCGTGTCTGCTTTTTGCTGGCCATTTTTTGTCTATGGAGCATTTGGTTTGGCCGTGCATTCCCCCGTGCATAGCACGTTGTTTGGACTAGTCTGAAGTGACTGTGCTGTGGGACCAAGCAGTGGATGTGGATCCTTCTCTCTCTAAGATAGAGAATATCATTTTTTTCTTTTTGTAATCTTTTACTCGCAGAGCCTTTGGTTTGGCTCTTGGGTCTTTTACGTCTTCAGACTACTTTTTGTTCCTGTTTTTGGAAATGGCGTTTTATGCCAGTCGCTAAGTGAATTTCTGTTCCTGGAGTCTGGTATCGCTGGGTATGTTGGCATAATTTTCGGATCAGACTTTGGTTCCTTATTAATGTAAGCACTTTGACTTTATTTTTTGTATTTGTTTGACCTTGGGACTAGATTATCGGATTCAGAAACTCTCTCAGTCGCGTTTTTGTTTCATGGCAACTCTAGAGGATGAGACATTGGGCCTTACTTTTGCTGGTTTCTAAGCGTGTATTTGACAAACAGCTCCACATTTTTATGGGGGATAGTTTTATCCTCTATTTCTTCACCAAACAGTAATGGAATCCAGTTTATGTCTGCTAGTTGTGAATGGGATCAGGACATTCAATATCTGCAATTAATAACAGTGGATTGTGACTCTTTTTTATTAACCAGTGCTTACAACTTTTTGTCTGTATGAGCAGTAGTGGGCATATTATTCTAGTATATCAACAACCACCTATCTTTTGTCTGTGGACACCAATTGGTCACTACGAGTGGAATATCCATTGAGGGATATATTATATTTCGGAGGGTTCACGCTTGAGATCTGTGATTTATCAGGGCGACGGATCGATAAACAGGAAGAACGCTCTGTTTGGGACATAGTTTGTGTCTCGGATTCCTTTCTATGACATCGAGTTGACTATTTTGGTGTAGCCCAAACTTATTCTATATACTTATTTTTGTTGGACAACTCATGGGACGTGGTATAGAGGTATAGAGGTCTCTATGTTTTACATGCATTACGAATCGATGCTTTGGGCTTAGCGACACCTGTTATACTAACTTAATACTGTTGTCTTTTGACTATTTTTTGCTTTTATATGTGCATAACTTTACTGGACTTATGTCTTTATATTTTTTAGGTCATCCCACTATTAATGTTCTAGTATTTACTAATTTCAGGGACAGCAAGCTCTTATTGTATTGTGAATTAAGATATCATTAGTCCTTGCGACTTTTTCACATTAGGGGAACATTATGTGTGGATTTTTAACAAGATTCTAAACCTGGGATGGTAGACATCTTTTATTGGTTCTATGGTGCCATATATTAGCCATCAGTATTGCCAACATTAGATATTATAATGGTCAAATATGGAGATTACAATCCCTAGGCTTATGATCATCACATCACAGTAGTTGATTTTGAGGTGATGAAAACGTCATAATTTGCTTATATTTACCAACGGATAGCTTAGGCCTTGTGATATTCACAGAATTAACACACCATGACCTCAGATTATGTTTATTGTGATTTCTTTAGGTCATTTTAAACACAGCATTATCTAAGTGATAATAAGTCTTGAGTTTATTGTGGATTAGGCTTTACTAGTTAGGATTATACTCCATTACTAAGGGCATACTATTTGCTTAACTTTGGGAACACACCATCTTCTGATGGCACACATTTTCTTGAAATCATAGGCTCCAGTGCATTAAGCCTATTTTAATTGGTTTTTGGCCTTACAAGTCTAATTTATGGATCACTATTACTCTAAAGCTTGGGGTAACAGCATCACAGGACAAATTTAGTCCCTGCCTTACAAGCATTGTACTCTATATATCACCTGGTATTGGGTTTGTCCTTACAATACTATATGATGTTATACTGGAACCCAGCATATATTTCTAGCTATTGAGGGTTCAAATTACTATTCTTGGAGCTGCTGGTTTTTCCTTATATATTGATTATATTCTGGTCTTTTTTTGTAAAACAGTTTAACTAGTCTGAGTTGTATCATATCTTTCACACTATTCCTTTTTGTTTATCAGTTACATTGCGGATGTAATTGATATTTATGATGCTTTATTATACATGCACTATTGATATTGTCTTTGAAAAAAACTAAGGGCATATTTCTCACCTTTGATTTGGGACATAATATTTATTACAACAGAAACATTTCTTATATACTAGTTTCTAGTATTGCTGGTTATGTATAAGGAACAATATTTTTTCATACATTATTATAAGAATGTTTAAATATAATAAACAATGCAACAGTGAATATGGTGCCCCCTAGATCTACATCCACTGATTTGTTCTACTAAATAAATGGTCCCACATGCACAATCATTCTATCTTTTGTAGAAAGCTTATTTTTTCTTTTTGGTTTATTGGATTATCAGAGTACATATAACTATTGATAGGGCATTAATATTTTGATTGATTTCTGAGTACCAATCATTTCTCACAACATTGGTTTATACATAACCCAATTGTATTTACCATCAACTTCCTTGTATATGATTTTTTGAGTGTCAGACACTAGTTCCTGTGGTCTTCTTGTGCTTTCTGCTCATATCGTTTGTCTTGGCGCCACATATTGGGATCTTTTGTATCTGGAAAATATCTCCTTTTTGGTGCGACTAGGGTCCCCATTTATTACACTTTAAATACTTTTTTTCATAGTTGGGTTGGTTTACTGTTTCGGTTACTCATTCACAGCATGGACTTGGACAGTATATTATCCGGATTATGTGCCGATAGGGAGGATATAGGTGTATTTGGGATCAACACCCCACCAGGCAATAATCCGGACACCACTAAACAATCCATATCTGTGGATTGTGATATGTTTTTTCACTCCCTGACCAAGGGGTTCAAAACATTAAGATCTAACATTTGGCATCTTAAATTATTTAGAGCCTATTCTTCCCAAAATATGGCTCCTAGGGGGCTTAGAATACGCCTCCAACCCTTGGTAGGGAGACCAGATGACAAGTTAAATCAGGACTGGAAAGAAGCGCTACAGGCGGGTCCATGCTATTTGTGAATACATTATTACAATATTACGAAAGGATTGTCGATACTAATATTCAGGAGATCAAGACACTATGTTCTGATGTTAATAAATTTGAATCTTCCCCCAAATACCAAGACAACATTAAAAAACTATCCAAGGAACTGACCGAACATGAGAAAATTGTTAAGGAACGTAAAATCAAAAAATTTCACAGAGATTTCTCTGATTATAAAAGAGGTCGACCATTTGAGTTTAATCGATCTGTGAGATTTGCTGAAATTAACCAAGCAGGGTCAGGGCCCAATCGCACCAAAAAGAGACCTAGATCTATCCTTAAGAACAGGGATAGCTCTTACAATAGTACATCAGGGGATGAATCATTCTTTACAGATAGTGAAGGTGTCTCTGACAGGGGATCACCATACAGAAAGAAAAGTAATAAGAACATCCCTTTAGACGTGGCACAGGGCACCGGGGGGGCAGAAGGCACAAGAAAAGAACCACCGGACATTTCCCTGCAGGGTTTGACAAACAATTTTCTGACCTAAGTCTAGCTCAGGGATCTAATCAAAATGTTCTGAACCTTTCCAGGACTCAGTTATCGGAAGAACAAACAGCTTTACTGAATAGGGGCCTCAACTACATACCTGCTTTTTTCTCTAATGAATACCATATTATTAATGATCTTCAGGTTTTTTGTCGCAACCTCAATTTGAAACTATTTTTTGCTCATGATCACTCTCAAAGATCGGATGACTTTAAGTTTGGTAGATCTGGGTTTCAACCACCTATGAATAAATATGTTTCGATCTTTATGGAATCTGTATGCAGGGACCTCCATTTTGAAAATTATGGTCACACTATGTTACAAAATAATCTCACAGAACAGGACAAGATGGCATTGGATCAACTACGTAACAATAAAGATATAGCGGTTCTCCCTGCTGATAAGGGAGGAGCTGTAGTTATATTAAATTTGGATGATTATATACAGGAAGGGCTGTTACAACTATCAGATAAGACTTGCTACATGCACATGCCCATAGATCCAACTCCAAATTTCAAACATGAAATTGATTCTTTCCTAAATCTTGCTTGTGAGGAAGGGATCATTACCAAAAAATGTTTATCCTGTCTAACTGTGGCTGAACCTCGTAAACAGATTCTATATTTATTGCCTAAAATCCATAAATCATTAACTAAACCTCCTGGCAGACCCATTGTGTCTGGGTTAGGATCATTGACGGAACCTCTATCAGCTTTTCTCACCAAATACCTCAAACCATTGTTGGGCTTGGTCAGGGCTAGGTTACAGGACACAACCCAATTTTTACAGATTATTCAGGAAACCCAGTTGGAACCAGGGTGGTTGATGTGCACATTGGATGTCAAGGCTTTATACACCAGTATTCCACACTGGGCTGGCTTACAATCTCTCCAATATTGGTTGAACAGGGCTAACCTTTACACACCGGGATTCAATACCCTATTGATCTGCCTGTCAGAACATGTACTCAATAAAAATGTTTTTTACTTTCAAGGCCAGTGTTACTGGCAACTGCAAGGCACAGCCATGGGAGCGTCTTTCGCTCCAATTTATGCTGATCTCTTCATGGCTTATTTTGAAGAGTACATGATCTATGACACCTCACATAATATATACCAGGTTGAAATGGACATCTGGCGTCGTTATCTTGACGACTGCTGGTTAGTATGGCGTGCTGATCTGGGTTATTTACATGAATTCATGGAGTACCTCAATGGTAATGTATGGGGACTGGAATTTTCTTTATCCTATGATCGGGAGACCATTAACTTCTTGGATGTTACAGTCTCTAGAAATCAGGACTTCACTTTATCCACCAAGGTTTTCCGTAAATGCCCACAATATAACACCCTGTTACATGCCACCAGTATGCATCCACGCCATACCATTAGGAGTATTCCTGTATCACAATTCATGCGCATCAAGCGCCTCAGTTCAAACCAGGCGGAATAAAACTTGGCCAGCATTGATTTGTGTCAAAGATTTACCCATAGGGGATATGCCAACAAGGATGTCAACTTAGCAAGATGTCGGGTCAACCAGATCAATAGGGATCAGTTATTGGAATACAAAACTGAGCAGGACAACAGCTCTGGGGCCCCTCTTCGATTTATTACTACCTTTGGTAGAAATATCAATATGATCAGGGACATTATCAACAAACATTGGAATATCTTGCTTGCTAATGATCAGCTGAGACCACTATTAACAATGCCGCTTTGCTTATAAAAGAGGCAAAACATTGGGTTCGTATTTGTCCCATTACAAACATATAGGCAGTGGGGGGGCCATTCATAAGCAACTTACGTTACATGGACAGGAATTACTAGGTTCTTTTCCCTGTGGTCACTGTGGATCATGCCAACAGATGAATAAATCAAAGGACTTTTCAAGTCAGTCAAGTGTTCAACATCAAAATCTTTGGTAATTGTGGCAGTGATTGGGTGGTGTATCTTGCCACTTGCCAATGTGGGGCTTTTTATGTTGGCCAAACCTCCAGGCCGCTCAGATCTAGAATTAATGAATATCGAAGTGACATTAGAAACCAGAAAACGACCAACGCTTTGTTCCAACATACTCTCAAACATCAACAAACCAAATTCACCTTTATGGTTATTGATCGTATCATGGGTGATCGTAGTAATAAACAGGGTTGGCATGGTATTCTGAATCACAAAGAGGAATACTGGATTGTTACTCTAGGGGGTCTTTTTCCGCCTGGCCTTAATGACCATCTCTAGGGATCATTTCTAGTTTTCACGTCTCATTCAGAAGTTTTGGCACATATTACCAGCAATTTTAAATATTGGGATCCCGTTGGGGCATTTAGCTTTACATCCATTCTATACGTAATGCCCACTATACAATCATTATCAGTGGTTCTTTTGCAGTGGGCTTATTTTTGATGGAGTTCATGTCAACATGGTTTTTAATTCATATGATAGCAATATCAGCAGCCCTAATAACTACTAGTATGAATATTCTCTTTAAGAATAGGGGGACTTATCACTGTTTATTGCCCCTTGTTGATACATTAAACATTTGCCAGCCACATTTTTGGTTTTATTACTTTTCCAATACATATTTTGATAGATTGATATTGATCACAATCAAATACTACCTGGTTAGTAATACCTTTTACAATATTTATCAGGGTTGTTATCTCTTATCTTTTTATACCAATATTTACCCACTCATTTTCTTCTTTCCATTTTCAATTATTGTCATTATTATGTTTTTTGTAAGCCTAAATGCTATGACTGTTCATATTGCAGTGATCTGCTGTATTCATTTGGTTTCCAGGCTTTGTGAACACTATATGGCATTACGGCATATTTTGGGTTTTTTGGCTTTTATGCAGATGACATTAATATTTATGATTTTTGGATACACTGTTTGCTCATTGGATCACTTCATGTATATATTAAAACATTAATATCAGGGCAATCATATGTCTGTCCTACACTGAAGAAGGCAATTCCTGCCGAAACCGGTCTGTTTATTTTTGAAAATAAAGGATTTCTCATTTATTTTAGCATCCGTGTCTGCTTTTTGCTGGCCATTTTTTGTCTATGGGTTAGGGGGGAGCCAAAGGCAGAGCTGAAGAAGGGGGATTGCTAGCCGCCAGCACCCTTTCCATAACCCGGAAGGCGGGCCCACCCAAAGCAGGATGGGAGCCCAGAACTGAAGTGGACTGAATCGGAACCGGGGTCACACCCCACTCTGAACGGCCCACCTCCGAGACTGAAATTTGAGAAGGGCTCGGTGCTGATATAACTCTCGGATCTGATACGGGAATAGAAAGGATCGTCGGTGCCAGGGCCGGAACCGAGTATTTCACCCCCAAAGCAAGGGGCTGAGTAAGATGACACACCTACCAGGGCTTAGATGCTTCAGATATCATAGTAGTCGGTGCTGAAGGAAGAGGTCCAGTTGAAGGCAACAGACAAAGGGGCCTTGGAACCGAAGGATCCCCAGCAGGGGAATACAAAGGAGTTGAAGGAGGAAAAATCTCAACACCCAGAGCGGAATAGGGTCTGGAGATTCCTCTTGCAGTCAGTACCTGATCAACGAGATGAACTATGTCTATTTCGGAAATGCTCCTGGCAGACCTAACTGACATCCCGGAAAGAGATTCAGGCAGGTCCAGAAAGGGGCTGTAGGCTTTTCCGGCAAACAGGTCCACAGAAGATGAATACCTGGTCCATGGTAAGGAACTCAACAGAGCTGAGGATTCTGATTTGAATTGTGTAAATGGTAAGGTTGAACCGAGAGGGGGCTCAGAGCCGAAGTCACAATCGGAGTAGCAGTCAAAATCAGAACTGAGGTCATTGGAGCTGGCATCTGTAAAGGTGAGGTTGGTGCCGAGGTGTCCAGAACCAGACTGGTTGGAACCGAAGTAATCAATGGTTCAGTAATCGTCGTTGCCAAGCCTGGAACCGACAATTCAGACTTCCCAGAAACTGCGCCCGGCACCAAAATCAGTGGAACCGAGGCAGTGAGCTGATGCTCGGAGGAAGCTCTACAGGCCTTAGATCGATGGGTCTTGCCCCTGTCACTGGCCGGTGAAGAGGGGTCTGAGCAAGGATGCTTCTTGTCCTTGACTGGAGGGGTTGAGATCTCCGCAGAAATACCCTCCGAGAAAGGAGTGGAAAGCAATCCTTTCAGAATCAATTTGTTGCGCCATTCATTCAACTTGACTAAAACTCACACAAATATCACAAGGGGGAGTCACAGAAAGGTGCGAAACACCCAAACAATAAACGCATTTAAAATGCAAGTCACTGTTCGGTAATTTCCCACTGCACAATGTGCAGTGTTTAAAACCTGAAGTTCCCTTTTTTCTGATGTATTAGCACTCACTCAGACAAAGGAAGAGAGGGAGAGATAGGAAAGACTACCAGCAATGGTATGAAGAAATACCTCGAGGGTGGAAAAAGTAAGGAAAGACAAGAAAATACCAACAATGGTAAAGAAAGAAATACCTGTGGGTAGAGCTAGACTTGATGAAATTAGACGCTGCTATAAATCCAAAGGTTCACTCGTCAAAAAACTGAACAAATTTGAAAATCATACATGAGTGAAACCACCATGAAAAAATACTGCTGTATAAAAGTCCAACTGATTTATTAAATAAAAAGAACAGATGAGAGCTTTCGCGTACCAACCAGTACGCTTCTTAAGATCTTAACATCTAAATTTATGAAACCACTTTTATACAAAAGCTCATACTCAAAAATGATCAATTAATCAATCTATCAATTTAACAAATATACAATTAAATAATCAGTGCAGTGCAATGGAAGTATACTAGCTTCCTGATATTTCTGTGAACTCTACGAGTAGAAAGCACAAAAAGAATAAGACATGCCTAAAATCCTGTTCCTCCAGGTAACTGTATGTTCCACAGAATAGTGGAATTAAATAAAATAAATACGAATAAATGATGAAATAACAATACTTTAGAGCCACCAAACACTCATCATTTCTAGCACATATTTTTTCAAAAATGCATATATGATATATATGCATATAAAGAAAATAAATATATGACATAAGAAAAAATAATAATAAAGAATAAAAATACCTTATAGACTATATTAATTCATATGCAAAGTTTCATTATTAATTAATTAATTTATCATGAAATAATGTCTATTATATTATGTTATATTATAAATACAGAGCTAGACTGTGAGAAAGACACTAGTAGAAAAATTAGTGGAGAAATATACACTTTGTATACACTTTATATAAGTCAAACTACTTAGCTGGAGAACTCGGTGAAAATGCTGCTATATGGCTGCGTGGCAAACGAGATCTGAGGTATGGGATGAAGGGCATTGTGGGTAGTAGCATGGCTCAAGAGTTTGGTGTATGCTAGCTTGGTATTTTGTCAACTCGGTTCCGAGGGTTCGGAACTGCACCCATCAGCGAGGAATGGAAGAAGATTAACAACTTCAGATCTAGGGTTTCTTGGGGATGGGTAGTGGATAACCAGCAAAGGATATCCTCTAGGGTATTTACGTTGTTACCTGGTGGAATGTATGCACAAACGATGTTCATGCATTTGTTCTGGTTAATCTGTAATTTGGTTATGAGGAGTTCTGCATTACTGAATTGGGGTGGTTGAATGGTACTTCTAATGACAGTTAGAATATTTTTGTAAAGGACTGCTATCCCACCTCCTTTCCTGGTAGTGTGGTCTAACCGGTGAATATTATATCCTGGTAGTATCTCATTATCAGTAATACTAGGTTTTAGCCAGGTTTCTGTAAGGCACATAATATCTGGGGAGTGGGTTGCTAACAGGGCGTGTAGGTTGGGAATCTTATTGTTTGTTTGTTTGTTTGTGTCTTTCGGCTTTTCCCGGTTAGGGGTCGCCACAGTGGAACTCCAGTCCGCTAATGATTGGTAGTGGATTTTTACATACCAGGTTACCAGCCCTGATGCACAACCTTCAACAAAGGCACGCCCCATTCACGTATGCCTCCACACAGAAGATGCTCTAGCTGAGAATCGAACAGGACAACGTCTTGCTATGAGGCGACAACGCTACCGCAGCACCACCACCACAGTTCTTAATACTTCTAATATTTAGGTTAAATGCTAGGAGGGAACTGGTGTGCGTAGAAAGGGGTAGCCTGCATGTGGGAGTTGTGGTAGGGGAGTGAGAGGTTGGGATGAATGTCCCCATGTGTTATAAGGTCATAGTGACATGATACTCTAAGGTTTAGGAGTTTATAAGTTTTATATAGTTTTTGTCTTTAGGATTATGTTTTGTAGTTTTATAAAGGTGATATTTTATTCAGGGGGGTGGTTTCAGTGTGCAGGGATTATGTATAGGTTGGTGTTCTGTGTGAAGTTGTGAGTGGCTGTTTGACCATTTGGGTAGTGGCTACCATGGTCAAGTTTTTGTTCGTAAGTAGTAAGCTGGTACAGTATAAATAGTATAGGCAGTAAGGTGATTAGTATTTTTTTACTTGTTTTCATTTTGTTAGGGGGCGGGCTAAGTTTGATGATTGACTGTGCTAACGGTGTGGAAGAATGGAAGAGGAGGAAATGGGTTAGGGGGAGGGCTGTTCAGTGATGTATGAGGCACTGATTGGTACTTAGCAAGAGGTCAGTGGCTAAATTTAGTTTAAATGTAGCATGAGAGGGGATGGGTGGTAATTGGGGACAGGGAGTAGAGAGAAGCAAGCCTGAGCACAGCGAGGGTGAGTGGAGCTGGGCTAACACTGACTCCAACCATTTCCTTAGTCTGCTGATATGTATGTTGTACCTGAACTAACTTATATTTTTGTAGTCTTTTGTTATCAAACTCAAAACAATCAAAAGTTAGCCTTCTTTGTATAACTGTCATCATGTAAATTTTAAATACAGACTGGTCAAGTAAGTACAATGATGATGTTGTCCAACAAGCCAATTAGGATGCTGAAAAAAACAAAAACTCTGCCAGGAAGTTACTTCCACAGACTCACCAACAACTCATAGTGAATTGCTTCAAGAAATAAATAGAGATGTTTTAGGTGAAAGTAGAGGTAATGTGGTCCTAACCCTTTTTCATGATCAGCATTTGCAACAGGGTTTGTCAGACCAGCAATATCTGCTTATAAAAGTTAGTTTTGTAGTGAAGAAGATTGGTGTTGCAAAAAAAATCAGCATCTTCAGCTGTTCTGTGGTGTAAACAGACTGTGCATTTCTGTCTAATAATAATAATAATAATAATAATAATAGTAGTGTCATGAGTATGTTAGGTTCTTTACTTAGAAGACAGGACAGAGACTGTCTTTCCCACTTCTTTTTATAGCTTGCATTTTATTAGTTTCAAGAACGTAAAATCTAGGAACTTAACAATAAAAACAAAAATAAAGAACAACTTTTGACATTCAGAATTATACCCAAAGAGATCCTAGGAAAACTATAAATTGTAGAAGGCCTCCCACAGTAAAAAGAAGTGATGATGTAATTCTAAAACCCTAAAAGATTATTAAAATAGCTTGCAAAGTCATGTCAGATTACACAAAATATATCTAACTAAATGTACAGGTAAAGAAAACAAAATATTTGCTAAGATATTCTTCAGAAAAAAAAAATAAAAGCATTTCTTATGAATTATCATTCATGATTTTACAGGTTTCTTAGATAATTTTCTAAAATGTCTGCTATTTCCAGCAGTTTTAAAAAATGTGACTGTCGTGTGGATCATTCCTTAAAACATAGAGGTTTTTCTACAAGTCAAGTTACAAATTATGTAGTCTGTCATCAAACTTAAAACAATCAAAAGTTAGCCTTCTTTGTATAAATATCATCATGTAAATTTTAAATACAGACTGGTCAAGTAAGTACAATGATGATGTTTTCCAACTAGCCAATTAGGATGCTGAAAAAACAAAAACTTTGCCAGGAAGTTACTTCCACAGACTCACCAACAACTCATAGTGAATTGCTACAAGAAACGTGTACAACACTATTCAGCCAGGATAAGTATACAACAATATTCATTTCATTCCTACGTGGAAGCATTTTAAAATGGAAACAGACAGCATTAAAAAATCACATGCAACTCAATGCATTTAATATTGTAAAAGTTTCTTCTGCAATAATGGCAATAAAAAAAATACTCTGCTGTATTATTCCAGAAATGTGAACGCTCACTATCTTTAAAAAATGGTGACGTATTAAATGCAACCTTGTTGCCACTTAAAAATAAAATCCTATAGTTAACACAAGCACTGTTGTAGTGTTACACACATTTGCTAGATAAAGTCATCAGAAGAATCAAACAAATCACTCTCTTACATTCCCCAAATACTTTGAAAAGATCTTAACAGGAAGAAAACTTCCACATGACATCCTCTGTACAAACAGCATTCACTGTGGCTCAGCAAAACATTCTCCAGAGTATTTCCTTATTAGCAATCACTCGTCAATAAAGTCCACACCAAGATGAACAAAGAGTAGCAGCTTTTCTTATCATCTCTGCCTTTACAGAAATTTATTGACAGGAAATATTAATATAAACTTTCCTAATAATAGTTTTTTTATTTTAATTAATTCTTTAAAATATATATTAGTGTAGTATATAAAAAATTTCAAGTAGATTTTAAGTTTTCCTGTCAAAGTTACACTTGGAAGTACTACAATAAAAGAACAGGATGAGCTTCACTAAATCTTCTCATCAAGAGACAACTATCAAAAAAGAACTACAGTCATTACTAACTACTATTCAGGAATTAAGTGTCAAAATAGACAAAATGGATATAAAAATTGACAATTTCAAAGACAAGTGTTCTCACCAAATGGACATTCTACATGAAGATTTATTGCAACAGAGGAAGCAGATTTCAGGAATGGAAACTGCATTAAGTGATATGGATAATAGAATTCAGGAGAGTGAACATAATGTTGAGTTCCTGTTAAAGCAAAATTCTCTTCTTCAGACAAAGGTTAATGACCCTGAGAACAGGTCCAGTAGGAATAATGTGAGAATCTTTGGCTTACCGGATAATATAGAGGGGAAATAATATGGAAACATTTTTATCTTCCTGGTTGCCTGAAGTACTTGAACTGCCGGAGGCTCTTTCATATGGTATTGAAAGAGCCCATAGATCAATGGTGACATCTAAAAACACCAAGAGTAATTATACTAAATCTGTTATTGTAAAGTTCCTATCAGCCCATGATAAGGAAATGGTACTAAAGACTGCGTGGGCAAAATCCCCAATCAAACTGAAGGACAATATTATACGCTTTGATAATGACTATTCTTCAGTATTATCAAAAATGAAAATTTTCTTGCCTTTAGTCAGAGAACTAAAAAAGAATAAAATAAAAACCCATTTGCTTTTTCCTGCAAGACTGAAAATATTTTATCAAGATAGTTTTAAAATTTTTGACAAACTAGACAATGCAATAACTTATATAAAATATAATAACATACTAGAAAAAGTAGATGAAATGGAGTGGGCCAGTCCTAGTCTTAAAAGAAATGCTGAGAACAACACTTGGAAAACATTTGACCCTAAAAAAAATCAAAAGATGAATCATAACAAGTACATATTTGCACTTGATTCACTCAGTTGAGGAAATTAAAGTGGACATCCAGGTGAGCTTTTGGTATTATATTTAATATAATGTAAATTGGTTAACTAAATAGTTGTCTATTTTGTTTTGTAGAATAGTCATTTGTTGGGATTTTTTTTTTCATTTGTACTATTTGTTTAAGATTAATTATCTTAATGTTTATTGGTTTGATTCCCATGGATGCAGTGATTCTCCTGTCTCGGATATCTATGCTTCCGGATGTCTTGTAGTGGTGCTTATCATTAGGGGCGTATTTGTTTATCTTGATTTTGGTTCCTATAGTGGTTGGAAAACTTTTATTTAGTTATAATTGCTGTATTTGTATTTTAGTTGATTTATGGTTAATTGTTTGATAAAGGAATCTTGTATAATGGCCTGATATATAGTTGCAGAATTGCTGTGCTAGTGATGGTACTTATGACCCGGGATGTGAGTGGCAGTGTGGCTGGAGTAATGGTAAGGCTTTGTTGTCATTTCTGAGTTGTTGGTGTGTTTATTTGGAGACTCTGGTTTGGTGCTCTAGCACTGTAGAGACATGTGTGGTGTTGTTTGTTTTAACTGTATGTTTTGGTGCCTGTGTGCTTTGGTCAGAGATTAACTGGAGAGTCTGGTTGATAGTGTGGTGAAGCTTTGTTTAATAGCTGTCATTGCTTCGTGTTGTGTATGTCAGTTTTTTTTTTTTTCTTTCTCATCTCTCTCGGTATAGAGGGAGTCTCGAGACATTGCCTTATATGCAGTTAAGTAATGTTTTACTTACTATTTCCTGCCGGAACATTGAAAGCTTCATCTTCATGATGAGCTTGTGGTATCCATCGTGGCTGGAAAGCTCTGAGCTTTCTTAAAACGTCATCATGAAGGTGTTGGAAGTAAACTGATATTCTGATCCTCACCGGGAAGCTACTGAATCAAATTTGTTTCCTCATACAGCATACGGAAAGAAGATTTAACTAGATTACTACTTTCAACTTATTGCAAGACATTATATGAAATAATCTCTTAAATAAATCGAGATTATACTGCGCATGTAGCCTAAATACTTTTTCTGATCATCATAGGTATTCTTGAGCCTTATGTATTTATATATGAATAGTATTCTCATAAAATATTTGCTTTATGTATTACAAGGGTGCCGATATCTTGATAAGAAATACTAGCTATGATTTGTGCATTTTTGGAAGATTTAATAATGCTATAAGCTGTTTATATACTTGTGTTACATGTACATTTTTATAACCATTGACTTGCTGAGAAAATATTCATGAAGCATTTATCAAAATGTTAAATGTATAGATGTATATTATAGGTTATCTCAGTTATTTTATGAATGCATTTGTGTAATAGGCTGATAGGGGCGTACCACATAGGCAGCAATAATATTGCAAGGACAGGTGCATTAAAAATAGTTAGATCTGTTTATCATTAGAAAATGTGAAATTTTCATCTTTTGTTTTGTTAATGAAATACCTTTTCAAAATTCAAAGATAGTATAATCTATAATTGAATAATAAAAAGCTCATTATATTTAAATAAGGTTTTTATATAGTATACAGGAGCTATTTAAGGACCTTGCTTCTTTGAACTAATATGACCTTTTCACTAGTTTTCAGTATGGTGATGGACCCTTTGAGGTAACTCATATTAATGCAATGAATGGAAGATCAGACTTTTAAGGTTTATTAGTCGGTCTTCTATGAGAGACTGCACCTGGCCGTTTGGTTATAGGAAAACTAGCAGGATGTTGTTGGTTTTACTTTTTGATGAGTAATCACTATATTTGGTTTCTGGCAAAGAAATGCAGTGTTCATTTCTTTCAGAACAATCAGTATGTTAGTTGATTGTTAGTAAAATCACTTTTATTGGCATCTTATTTATTAGCTGCCAATGTTAGTGGTTATTGAAGGCCCTTAGGTGATTCATTTACAACTATGTTCCATTTAGCTGATCAACTATGGCAGTACTATATATCACACTTCAGCTTTTATTAGCCATATTTCGGTAATAAAAGAATGCCATAGTCTCTTTTTAAGGTTCTTATGAAGTGTGAGTACTTTAAAACAGAAGAGTGAACTAATAGATCATAGTAGTTCTTAATAATCTACTAACTAATGTAAGAAAATTCTGTACTTTATTCCTAAAATGTAGCTGTCATCAATTTCTAATTGACACAACATTATATCTATATATTTGGTTCATACAAAAAATAGTTTATGTTACTGATGAGAAGCCTTATTTTTATAGTTATGACTATAGACATTTAGGCAGGTGCTGACTGGATGCTGCTTTTGATAGGAGGTCGATTTGAGTGACTGATGTCATTCGAGTTAGGAGTTTTAAACTCCAGAGGGGTTTGGGTTGGTAATTTTGTTTCATGTTTATGTTATAAATATTTTCTAATAACTTTTCAGACGCTCATGTCTTATGTAGTAGGAAACAACCTTAATTTTAAGAATATGATACTCTTACACTATGTTTGTTCTAATGATCATAATAGTATTCCTATTAGATATATTCTTGTGTATTTATTAGATCAGTATGTTTATATTTACATTATTTAATTTTCAATGACTACACTAAAAGGTATATCAGTTAACATTAATGGTTTAAATAATCCTAATAAAAGGAAGAATTTAACTAGATATCTTAAGTTGCATAAATCCCAGTTAGTATTTTTATAAGAAACTCACTTAATAACAGAGGATATGTTCAGACTTGAATCTAAAACATATAAGATTTTAGTAAGATCTGAACATACTAAGAAAAAGAGAGGAGTAGCTATCATATGGAACAGCATAATGCCTTTTCCTAAAATAAGAAGTTATGTACCTACCATAACGTTCCATGTTAGTTGTCTTCCTCTCGCCTTCTTTCTTGCTGGATGGGTTCAGAGCCGATCCTCGGCTCCGACTCGGCCAATACTAAAGCTCAAGAGCTAATTCCACCGGCTCGAGGCTTCCCTATATCCCACAATGCTAGGCGGTAACTTCAGATCTCGTTTGATAGCTAGACCAAGCAAAGAAGTCTCCATAACTCGGAGAAAGGAAACCCACCTCTATAAACCTGAATGTAAGGTCTCCTAGACCTACTAAAGGGGAAACTATAAAGGTGATAGAACATGTGGGAACAGCAAGATTCAGATAAGATCACAGGAAACTCCTCTAGGTCTGTCCAGGCTTGGGGGAAGGAGGGTGGGACGCAAGAAAGAAGGCGAGAGGAAGACAACTAACATGGAACGTTATGGTAGGCACATAACTTCTTAATGTTAAGTTGTCTATCTCGCCTTCATTCTTGCTGGATGGGACCGGGTCCCTAGCACCTTGTCCCGGGTGGCCTATCGGAACAGACTCTTGAGGACAGTGGAACCAAAGTTGGCACGGTCTCTGGAGGCTATGTCCAATTTGTAATGAGAAATGAAGGTATGAGGAGAAGCCCATGTGGCTGCTGAGCAAATTGAATCAATAGGTAGCCTGTCTTGAAAGGCTATTGAAGTGGCTAAGGCTCTAGTTGAATGTGCTTTAGGTTTTGAAGGCAGTTGTTGATGCCTGATTTCATAAATGAAGGTAATAGTAGAAGTAAGCCATCTAGAAAGGGAGACTTTATTAACCGGAAGGCCCATTTTCCCTTCCGCATATGATATAAACAGTTGGTCAGATTTCCTGAACTGTTTAGTCCTGTCTAAATAATATCTAAGTTGGCGATGAACATCCAAACAGTGCAATTTCTGCTCCGATCTGTTGCAATAGTTAGGGAAAAAAACTGGAAGGTCAATGGTCTGATTCAAATTTGTTAGAGAGGACACTTTAGGCAAAAAGGATGGATTAGTACGTAAGGATACCCTATCTTTGTGAAACAATAAATATGGGGGACGACTGCACAGAGCATGGAGTTCAGATACCCTTCTAGCTGAAGTGATGGCTACAAGAAAAAGTGTTTTCCAAGGTAGCAACTTCATAGAATATGAAGCTGCCGGTTCAAAAGGAGGAAGGATTAAAGATGCTAGAACCAAGTTCAGATCCCATTGAGGTGGTGGATCCTTGATTGGAGGTTTAAGAAGAAAAACGCCCTTTAAAAAGGCTTTACAGAGCTTGTGAGCCATGATGGTAGACTCTGAGACACCTACATGAAAATTAGATATAGCTGCCAATTGAACTCTGATGGCAGAAGGAGAAGAGCCTGATTGGAAAAGTTCAGCTAGGAAATCCAGAATGGACTGAATAGGTGCAGTGAAGGGATCTATTTCCCTTGACGTTGCCCAAAAGGAGAAACGTTTCCATTTGTTACTATAAATCTTCCGGGTAGAAGATTTATGGGAAGCTATCAAAATATCTCGGACTGAGTGAGATATTAAGGGAAGCATGGCTAAGGTTGGAATTGGAGGAACCATGCTGTGAGGTTGAGAGAAAGAAGAGATTGGTGCAGCTGACCCGACTGATGGGTCAAGAGGTCTGGAACTGGGTCCAGATGCCAGGGCTGCTCCAAAAGGTAATGGTGGAAAAATGGGAACCAAACCTGTCGAGGCCAGTAAGGGGCAATGAGGATCATTGAAGCTTTCAGAGCGATGGCTTTCTGAATTAGTTGAGATATCAGTGGGAAGGGGGGAAATGCATACAGAAGTCCCCGGGGCCAATCGTGGACTAGAGCGTCTCTGATGGGGTGGCCTGGTTGGGGAAAGAGGGTGAAGAAATCGAGGCACTTGCTGTTTTGGGGAGTAGCAAAAAGATCACAGCAAGGCTGGCCCCATTTTTGAAAAACTTCCTCCAACACTGATTTCTTCAGAGACCACTCGTGAGGCATGAGAATCGCTCTGCTCAATTTGTCTGCAATCACATTGGACTTCCCGGGAATGTGCATTGCTATCAGAAAATGCTGAGAAGAAATCGCCCATTGCCACAGTCTGAGTGCTTCTCGACATAAGGGATAAGATCTGGTCCCGCCTTGTTTGTTGATGTACCACACTACAGACATATTGTCCATCTGAATTGCTATAGTTCCCTTGGGAAGAGAGTCCTGAAGGGCTTGCAATGCTAAAAGCACTGCTCTCATCTCTAGAATATTTATGTGCAAGTGGCACTCGAACGGCTGCCACGTGCCCTGGACTGTCCTGCCCTGGTAATGCCCCCCCCACCCAATCAGGGAGGCGTCCGTTGTCAGTGTTGCAGCCGTGGGCGAGGGAATGAAGGGTCACCCTAGAAGAAGCTGGGGAGATGTGATCCACCAATAAAGATGATTCCTGCATGATTGGGTTAT
This sequence comes from Protopterus annectens, assembly GCF_019279795.1. NCBI lineage: Eukaryota > Metazoa > Chordata > Ceratodontiformes > Protopteridae > Protopterus > Protopterus annectens. The sequence goes on along the minus strand of NC_056744.1, from coordinate 1,645,429,519 downwards.
CCAAATAGAGTGGGACATCGGAAGCTGTTGGAAAGACCACTGTGTGAAAAGCATCCACTGTAGAATTCTCATATGGAAGCGGGCTAAGGGGAGGAGAGGAATGGCCGCCGCCATAATTCCTAAGACTTTCAAAACTAGTCTGACTTTGACCTTGTTGTTTTGCAAGAGAAGAAAGATCTGTTTGTGGATGTCTGCTACTCTTTGCTCTGTGAGTCTGGCTGACAGATTGACTGTGTCTAAATTTGCGCCTATAAAGGTAATAGCCTGACAAGGCGACAAGACAGATTGTTCGTAATTTATGGAAAGGCCTAGGGCCTGGCATGTTTGTAAAGTGTAGTCTCTGGCTAGGAGAAGTAGATGCCTGGTGGTGGCAGTTAGGAGCCAGTCGTCTAAGTATGGAAACACCTGGAATCCTTGCCGTCTCAAATGAGCGGCGACCACTGCCATGCATTTGGTAAACACTCGGGGGGCTGTAGTGAGACCAAAGGGCAGGGCCCTGAACTGGAAATGACTGCTTCCTAGCCTGAAGCGGAGGAATCTCCTGGAGCGTCTGTTCATTTTGATGTGATAGTACGCATCCTGGAGATCTATGAAGCACATCCATTTGTCCTGACCCAAAAAGGGCAGAATGGACTGCAGCATGACCATCCGAAATTTTGTTTTTTTGATAAACTTGTTTAAGTTGCTGAGATCCAAAATGGGTCTCCAGTCCCCTGTTTTTTTTGGTACCAAAAAGAATTTGGAGTAGATTCCGGATCCTTGTTAGTCTGCTGGAACTGGTTGAATGGCTCTTTTTGATAGCAGCTTTGAAATTTCTAGTGCTGCTTGCTCCCTTTGACTGGGTGGAACGTCTGGAAGGGAGTCTCTGGACTGTCTGGGGGTGCGAATGAAAGGAATCTTGTAGCCCTCGGATATGATTGCCTGTACCCACTTGTCTTGAGTAAGGGAAAGCCAGGCTTTTGGGTACAGAGATAATCTTCCCCTGACTGCCTCCGAAGGTGGACAGTCGGGCAGCCCCTCAGGGGTGCTGAAAGGGATTGTCAGAGAAGGTTTCTCTACTACCCTGGTTCTGCGGGCCCCCTCTGCCTCTAGGACGGCATCTATTATTGTTGTTCCCCCCCTCTGCCTCTAGAGGGGAATCGACTTTGTGCGTCAGATGAGACTCCCTGTGGTTGTTTACGGAACCACATCTTCCCACCCTTCTGACCCTTGGGGTAAGGTCTAGAAGGGGTAGAAAAATGGACTCTGATGGCAGAGAGAGTCTTACCTTCTACCTCGCACCTAGTCAGAGTATCCTTCACCTGAGGACCAAAGAGAGATGATCCATCGAAAGGGGAATTAGTGAAGGACGCCTTGAAAGGGTCCGCAAAGCTACATAGCCACATCCAGGTGTGACGGCGTAAGGCCACACCTGTACCTGCGGCTCTGCTCGCTCCATCCACAGCGTATGAAATCAGGCGCATGGAGGAGTTAACCACTAAATTAAGGGTCGCCAGCTGAGAGTTCATTCTATCTTGAAACCCCACAGCTGATGGATCCTTCAACACTTCACTCATATCCTTGAGCAAGTCTCTTTGGAGACGAGTGAAATGACACAGGTAATTGACCGAGCGTATAGAAAAGGTCGCTGATGAGAACATCCACTTGCCGTACCTGTCCATGGTCCTAGATTCTTTATTAGGAGGATGTACAGGCACTGAAGGATCATCTAGTTCCTTCTTGGTGGCCGCAGCCACCACCATAGCATCCACAGAGACACCTTTGGACAAAAATTCCTTGTCTTTGGGAGCAGTAATGAATTTGGATGGCCTCCTTGGAGTGAGTTCCACTGAATCAGGAGCCGCCCAAGTCTTCCTCGCCACCACTTCCATGAGGGGGTCAAAGGGAGGGGACACCCAGGAGGTGGAAGGTCGAGAGCCAAACGCCTCAAGGTACACTGATTCATCCTCTGAAGGGTTAAGGGCTGGCCAATTCCCCCTCTGTTTTAAGATTTCGAGGATGTCAGCAAAGGAGACATCTTCAGAGGGGGATCGAGGGGAACCCTCAGAATCATCTAAATCAGTATCAGAGGTAACAGACTCAGGGGAGTCAATGTGCTTCCTCTTGCACTGCCTCTTCCTAGGGGGCTCTCCCACAGGATCAGGAGAGGCCTCGGAAGAGGAGGAAATTCCCACTGGGGATACTTGAGGAGCTGGCTCTCTACGATCCGAAGCAAGGGGGTGAGAAGAGATCACCGCAGGCACTGTGGAAGGAGGGGCTGATGGAGCCGACTGTGGGGTAGAACCTGGTTCTAACATGCTCCGCATGACCTCGAAGGCACCCCTGTCAGGCAGGGCCAGAGGCCTCCGCTCCGAAGAGCCGAAAACCTCCCCCGGCACCGACAGGGATGGCTCCGAAGCTGATGTTGGAGCCGAACTAACCAGCGCTGAAGCGCCGAGAGGGAGAGCAGGGTCGGACAAGGGCCCGATGCCACTCACACCCTCGGAGCCGACGAGGGAAGTCCGGCGCCGAGATTCCGCCAAGGAGGAAATCGGAGCAGACGACGGCGCCGAAAGAAAGGGTATCAGGTCCGACGCACCCACAGTCCTGACTCTGACCAGCCCCGGCTCCGAACTCAAAAGAGTCAGAGGAAGAATATTTTGAGGGATGGGGGTAGTCATCGACTGCTGAGTCGGGCTATGTAACATCTGGGCCAGTGCCTCGGACTTAAGAAGTCTACTCACCACCCTCTGCAAATCATGGTCCGAAAGTCTGGAGGACCTAGAGGAGTGTGATCTATGGCTCTGTTCAGACAAGAGCGGTAACGCTGGAGCCGAATGAACGGAGCCAATAGATGGAGACCTAGATCTTTTCCTGGTGGTCGGTTCCGATAGAAGTATCGGAGCCGACTTTGACTTGTCTGTCTCGGCTCCGGCTTGAGCCGAGGACACAGTGTGTGTGTGTAAGTTCTAGAATCATTGGCTCCAGCCGGAGCTGATGTCTGAACAGTCTTAGAACCTCTGGAGGATGGCTCAGAAACTGGAGCCGACTGCCTGGAGGATTTAGAAGGTTTCCCCGACACAGACTGAGTCGGAGGACCTTCAGGCTTCAATAAGCCCCTCAAAATGAGTTTGTTTTTGCGTTCCTGCAGGACTCTAGGGCTGAAGCCGTGACAAACAGCACATGAGTCCTGCAGGTGCAAAGGTCCCAGGCAGTATACACAAGAAGTGTGACCATTTGTCAGAGACATTTTCTGGCAGCACGAGTCACACTTCTTAAAGCCTGAGACCTTAGATTCCTTTGACATTTCAAGGGATCACAGTCACTCACACAAACACACAAGACTATAAAACAATTTAAACAAGAATAAAAGTTTTTACACAAAACACCCTTCACTCACTCCAATAACTAGGAGGGGGGTGGGGAAAAAGGCCTAAGGCCTAAGGGATAACTTTAGGGATATACTGTAGATAAAAGGGGGTGGATTTAGAAACAGGGTCTAAAACTAAGAAGTATTTAGGAAACCTAACAGAAATTAGAAAAAAAGGGGAATCTAAGTTGTTAAAACAACTAATTAAATCACTAACCTGCAGAGCCGGTTGGAAAGAGCACCTCGTCAGCTACGCGGTAAACGAGATCTGAGTATCTACCGCCTAGCATTGTGGGATATAGGGGAGCCTCGAGCTGGTGGAATTAGCTCTCGAGCTTTAGTATTGGCCAAGTCGGAGCCGAGGATCGGCTCTGAACCCATCCAGCAAGAATGAAGGCGAGATAGACAACTTAACATTAATAGATACATATAAGGATAATAAAGGAATGTTTTGTGCAGTCACCATATAAATAAACAGTAACATTTTCACATTGATTAACATATATTGGATCCCAGGAATAGGGATAAACACAGTGAAACAACATATAGATCAAATTGTACTATTCTCTAAAGGGAACATTATTTTGGCAGGAGATTTCAATTGTATTCTAGATTACAAAGACTCTAGTACTAATGGGAAGAGAAGAATATCTACATCATCTAAATTATTAAAAGACTTTTCAGATACTTATTTTTTGAAAGATATAAATTATTTTGCAAATACTACTTCTTTGTTTTGCACCTTTTTTTCTCATAGACATAACTCATACTCAAGGATAGAGTTTTTATTTCTAATAATTTAACAGATTCCTTAAACAAATCACCAGTGACTTCATGTCTTTTATCAGATCATAATTCTATAATTTTTGAAGTGGTAGTCAATCCAAATTTTAATATTCATATAAAAAGGATCCCAGCTTATATCACAAAATTAAAAGATTTTAATTATTTCATTTCTACAGAAGTACAGATTTTTTTAGAACTTAACAATACTAATGATATATCAGAAATTTACATATGGGATGCCCTAAAAGCTTATCTATATGGTATGATATTGAATTGGTATAACAAAAAAAAGAAAGCTTGGGATAAAGAGCTACAAGATATACAATGTAAATTAGACACTTTAAAACTTAGTAGTATGGGTGATAAAGATATATCAGATAAAAGAAAATAAATAAATATGTTAAATAATAAATATCTAGAAATATTAAAACATAAAACTATGATCAATATAGAAAAATTAAAGTTTATAAATTTCTCTTCTAACCCTAAATCCTTAAAGATTCTTGCTAATAAAATAGATTAAATAGATTTAATCATATTAATGAAATATTCTCCCCTAAAAAAGGAAAAATGGTATCGGAAATTCATAATATAGTAACTGAATTTAGAGAGTTGTTTTTTTATAAACATCAACCAAACAACTACTGAAATTAACTCTAAAGAGGAAATAAAAACACTTATTAATATATACACTAAAACAAGACTTTCAGAGGAACAAGGGTTTTCTATTGATAAACAAATATCTTTCAAAAAACTTCAAACTCACATTACCAAATTAAAGCAAAATAAAGCACCAGGTAATGACGGCATCATTCCTGAAATTTACAAATTTCTACCTATAAATGCTCTAAAATTGCTTTATAAAGTATTTAATCTTGTTCAGGACAAAAACATAATTCCACCTCCTTGGAAATACACTTTTATTTCTCATATTTTAAAAATCTAACAAAGATCCCTCTAAGTGTACCTCCTATAGACCCATCTCCCTATTAAACACTGATTACAAATTATTTATGTCCATTTATGCAGAAAGGCTTAAAACGCTTTTACCCAAATTAGTTGATATTTGTCAAATGGGGTTTATAATAAAGAGAACTTCATATGATAACACTAAATGAATATTAACTTTAATTGATTCGGTGAAAATTCTTAAAACAAATTTAACCCTAGTTAGTTTAGATATAAATTGTTCTTTCGACTCAGTTACATGGGAATATCTGTTCACTCTATTAAAGGAATTAAATTTCTCCAATAATTTTATCAATCTTATCACTCTGTTATATGAAGGCAGCCAAGCTTATGTTAAAATTGGTACTAGTATATCTCAAAATATACCAACAGTAAAAGGTACTAAGCAAGGGTGTCCTTTATCCTCTCTTCTATTTTCATTAGTTATGGAACCATGGGCAAATTTAATAAGACATGATACAGATATTGAAGGATAAAAATTAAACCCCACTATATCATCTACAATACAAATGTTTGCAGATGACATATTGATTACTCTTGGGAGTAGAAGGGAATCTATACAAAAACTTTTTAAAAACATGGAATATTTTCAAAAACATTCCGGTATACTTTTAATAATAATAAAACACAAATTCTTTTAACAGGTTCAATACCTGATGAATATAATGAATATAAAGCTAAGTCTCAACAAATAGCATATTTAGGTATAATTATTACTAACAATATTAAAGATACCATTCAAATAAATTATAATAAAAGTCTATCTATTACAGATAATAAATAAATGGAACAAAATACCCCTTTCTATGGATGATAAACTTTTAATAATAAAGATGATCCTTCTCCCCAAAATCTTATATATAATTCAGTCTTTATCTATACCTCCTTCTTACCAAATAATTAAAAAATTTAATTCAATGATTCAGAAATTTTTGTGGTTACCAAATAAGCCAAGGATTGCATTAACATACCATATGTATAATTGGAATAATGGGGGTATAGCCTTACCAAATTTAGAAATGTATTCAATTTCATCAGTATTCAATACAATCTCTCATCTCATCGACGTGGAATACACTGCTAGGTGGAAAGAGTTTATAGAGGTATTGTCACAAAATACCAAAGATATAAACAGTTCTTATAAGCTAAATATAATTAATAATCCATTTATTTGGATGTTAAGAGATTATATTTCTGAATTTTCCTCTAAGTATATAGTTTTTCTTTTAAAATCCTTTAAAAAATTTATATTTAAATATAATATATACAAGGATTGGCTTTTTTTACTCTTCCCTATAGCCTACACACAGATCTATTTTCTCCTAAGATTATACAAAAATGTCTATATTTCAGCAAAACATTTAACATTTTGGCACCAAATGATGTTACATAATGAGATAAAATCCAATTGTTTACTCTTGGAAGAGTATAAACTTGCTTCTTGTTTATGGTTAGAGCTTCAAGAAGCTAAACAATATGTATTAAATAAATTGGATTCTATGTCTCCTATAATTAGGAAAAATATTCCCAAGCTAATACATTATATGATTTTATCAGTTTTGCATAAATCTCCTGCTAATAACAAGTTATCAAACATTTATAGGGCAATTAAATGTGACTTAGATACACAGTCAGATAATTATTGGAAATATTTTTTCTTTAATTAATAATAATCCCCCTTCTGAGAAAGACAAATTGAATATTTTACAATCAGCAAGTATGACTACTTCTTCTTTAAAATGGAAATTATTCACATGGAGATTTTTAAATAGATCATTTATCACTCCTCATAATATAATTATATTTTATAAAAAGAATATAACATGTTGGAGATATAATATTGAATTGAATGCTGACTTGTCTCATATGTTTTATAATTGCATATATTTAAGAAAATTTTGGGATGATATCAATAATTTGCTGCAAACAATTTTTACTGATAATTTCTTTATATCTAAATCACTTGTTTTATTTAATACTCCTGTTCCTGATTGTGTAAAAGAGAATAAGTACCCTTTGGTTTGGTCTATACTATCTATAGCTAGAAGAACAATCACTAAGAATTGGAAATCAGGTACAGCACCTATATTTTTGGAATTTAAAAATATACTCCTTGAAACGTGTAATTTGGAAATGTTAACTATTAAATCTAGATCATTTAGGAATACTACATTATATAATTCATGGAATATCATCTATGAACTTCTAGAAAAATAGTTTATTAATTTATGTAAACAGATGATTTTTATTAATCCTACAGCTACATTAAGAGTTTTTTTTGCATGATGAACGTCTTTGTACATAGTTTAGTTACACTGGTTTATATATAAGAAATATTTGTTTTTCTATTTTCTTGTTTTTTAACTTTAAAGAAAAAATGTTTTTCATGGAAATATTTGTTCATTTTAATCATCATCGTCTTTCGGCTGTTCCCGTTAGGGGTCGCCACAGCAGATCACCTGTTTCCATTTCTTCCTGTCCTCTGCATCATGCTCTGTCACACCAACCACCTGCATGTCCTCTCTCACTACATCCATAAACCTTATCTTAGGCCTTACTTAATAAAATTCTTTGAAAAAAAAAAATAAAGTGTTTTCTTCAAATCACATATCTGTTCTGTGTCCAATTACCCTCGTTTTATCATGTACTTATGAATGTAACTATTAATGCTCGTATCACTGGCTTCTCTTTTTATAATTCTATAATTGTTGTTTAATTTAATATCAGTTTTATCTATGTAACAATGTACCAACTGTTAAATGTGGAGCTTTTCTCCCCGGGTCTCCGCTGAAAATGGACATGTATCCAGTCGGATTTTCCCGGTCAACAAATGTAAAATAAATAAATAAAATAAAATAAAATAAACTCCACACCCCCACAAATCATGAATTACCCACCCAACCACCATTCATCCTTTCTATTCCAATTTATCCTAAAGAAGTCTTTACTTATAATATTGAAAATATTCCCAATGACACCCTTCCTGGATCTAACAAAGTAAAACCCTTGTTTTTATATCATTACACAGATCACTTATGTCTTCTTCTCTC